>NW_023503649.1:0-254083 GCF_014529535.1 Bradysia coprophila | reverse complement strand
TTGACTGTATTTATGATACGTTTGCGCTACTATTGAGTATCTCTCTCACAAAATGCGCGAGAATGTATTAAAAAAAAAAAACTGTAAGCCTAATCAAATTCCTGGTCACATTCAACGGAATTAATATGCATGTCTTTTTATGAAATCTAAACTAAAACGTTTTAAATAAACAAAAATTCCGTATAAAATTCGGCTTGCGCTTTCTCGTGCGATAAACTTGCGATATATCTATTTCAAAAGATAATCTCGTTAATTTGTTGATGTCAATCGGGTGATATGGCTAAAATTAGCATTTATCACTGATATCAGTAGACGATATGTTTAGATTAGATTAGATTAGATTAGATGGGAGGGTGTAAGCCCAGCACCTAAGCCTCAGATGGGCCTGTTGTGCTATTGTACAAGTCTCTTGATCATATGGACTGTGATTTTACATCATATCTCTCCCGACTTAGATTGTTCACAAATCGACCGTGTGTTAACGTCCCATACGTTGTGAATTCTTCAAGCCGTGGGTGGTATGCAAATACCACAACCATCACTAATTGACCTGTACATTTCCCCAAAGATGGCGCTATCAACATTGTCATGTTGTAGCTCTTTCTACTATTGACATTATGTCGATATGGTTTCTTTTATGGAGAAAGCGAATGTTGGGTTTTTTGATATTTCCGACTTTGTTACGGTTACGGCTATTAGTTTTAGGTAATAGCAAGTGTCTAATCACCATAGGCCATGAGTTGCCTCTTCGTATAAATCGCCATGCCACCATGTGACTGAACTCGTTCTGGCGTTGCAGGTTGTAGCGTTTGAATGATTCGTATTTCGTCATATCCCTTGACATCCATACAACGTATCAATCAATAGATCTGTTAAACCTCGCGTCATTTTGGAGTACAAGATAGTTTCTGTATCTTGGGATTGTACCACAGCAAATTTGTAAAAATTTGCTATGTGGTTTTGGGGTGTCAAATGAGAACCCGAGGCGTTTGTACCTTACCTGCACTAAAATTGACTGCCAGATGCCATACGGCAATGTGTCATTTTCGTACATTAATCGAGCACGTAATTTAGCATTAGCTTCTGGTAGAGTCGATTGTTAATCCGTACACCGACGCCACGAAGCACATGTTAAATAACAAAGAAAATAACACAATTGTTGATATCGCACAATGAGGCGAGAACGACTTTATTGATCAAAGAGAAAATGACCTACGAGAACAACACTTTGACTTCGTTAATAAAACCTTTAAAATAATTTCACCATTTAACCATTACAGCAAAATAAAAACACCAAAGCCGTAAAAGTTGGCACAGAAATTAGACAAAATCGAAAATGAATTCACACACAGCCACACAAAAGAAACACTTTTAGAGAGCAACGCATAAACACGTCCGTTCTCTGTGACTGCCGTTGTCCAAGCCAGACGATATGTTTACTTCAAAGTTTCTATCGAGTCTCCTTATTAAGCGGTACCTGTTTTACTTTGCAGCTTCTATATGCCTACATCTACACGTTTTTATTCACTGGGAATTACAATCATCCTGATTTACATCGAAAATTCGATTTCATGAGAAAGTGCGATTCTAAGCGCTTATTAAGGAATTACAACTGCTCGTGAGCTTATGATAATCATGTTCATAAGACGATCAAATAGCGATAATTTGATAAACTAAACCCATGAAAAATCTCTCTGCATTTCATTGTCTACAAGGTCAAGAACGAGGTGATGTATTATGTTTTGTTTGTTTGCTTCTTCTTTTAAACTTTCAGATGCAAGCCTAAGGACCTATGTGTCTCAAGATTCTTTAAAATCTCTATTCATTCGAGATTAAACAATCGCCTTCCCTTTAATGTGTACATGCACATCATTCATTTGGTCAGTGAAACAGTGTTTAAGACATGTAAATTTCATAAGACAAAGATTTCAATCAAGTTATTTATCAGGCGTGCAAATCCATTTCTATTCAGAATGCAAACACCCCTTTGTTCGAGTCCATACTAATCCGATCTCGGAATTCTCGTAATTACTAACAGTAATGCGCACTTGTTACACATAAAATATATATTCACATTGACGTACTTTAATGCATCACCCAAATTATGTAAATTATCTGTCCAATAATTGTTATTGGATTGCTTATCGGAGTATATTTTGTTTGCATTTTCACTTATTTAATTATACAATTAATCAAAAGCATTAAAATATGCTCACAAAGAATATTGTGTAAACGGTCGTGCTGCGAAAACTTTGATTAGTCATTATTAGATTCCGTGAATATATACCTTAGTTCTTTGGATAAAAATTCGTCAGTCTGTTTTATGTAACGACGAAAATGACACGCTCTGCAACAATTAATTTTGTTAAAACAGTTGGATGAAATTGGGGCACAGTTTCGCTTACACGGCTTTTCCTCCCTACTTACTCGTAACTTTCTCAAAGATAGCGTTTGATTTTAATTTTAAATGAACGAGAAGTTTATTCGTTGGAAATTGAAGTCAATGTCTCGTTACCGTCTACTTTAATTTGAATACAAGCGCTTTACCTCAAGATATTTAGCGAGTTTTTTCCACGTTATTGAGTATAGTCCCCATTGAACATCTAGCTCTCATTACCAATGAGTTAATTCAAATTTAGAAAACAAAAAACGGTACGTATTAGGTGTCCATTGATGTTAGTTCCGTTAAATATTCAATATAACAAAGTGTTAAAAGCCCTTGGTTAAACCACAATTTTTTTACCTTTACAGCGATGGCGTCGTCGTTGGTTCATTCTTCGTCAGGGTGAAATACCAGGCCAATTTCATCTGGAGTACTACACCGATCGAAATTGTCGTAAATTGAAAGGAATGATTGATTTGGATCAATGTGAACAAGTCGATTCTGGTCTACGGCTCGAGCATAGAAAACAGAAATTCCAGAATATGTTCGATGTTAAAACACCGAGACGTACATACTACTTAGCTGCTGATTCCGAAGCCGACATGAACGATTGGGTGGCATGCATATGCCAAGTGTGCAATTTACAAGATTTATCGAACAAAGGAACGAACAGTGATACCAACCGGCAATGTGAGTGAATTGAGTGTGATTATAATACACAATCATTAACGCTGTGACTTACATAGATTACAATGTGGGAAGCGAGGCAGAATTGAACAAACCGACAGATCAACGCACAGTCATATCGTCGCAGCCGAATGTCTCGTCCCATTCAAATAATCGAAGTGATCAATCATACGACAGTTCATCGAAATCCAATTCAATGTACTCGAATCGCGAGACTATGCTTTGCGATGTCCCATTATCAGCTGGTGCATCTCATCAAAACAATGACAGTGTAAACTACTACAATTTTGCAGCCATCGAAAATGAAATTACACGAATTCAAGCGGTCGAGCGATCCCAATCGGTTCGTATTCCCAGCACACCCAGTGAACAATCAAATGGTTTTCCTTCTCACACAAGAGCTCATTCTCTCGTTGAAATGAAGCCAACAATTGGGAATGCGAGAAAAATTCCAGAAAATCTTAAACTATCTGAGTGTCATGTGCTGGACAATTCGGAACCGTCTCCAGCATTGAGTACAAGCTCTGGGCCGTACATTCCGATTAGTGAATGTTTTTCGGGCAGTCCGGGAATGTTTGACATGAGCAATCCGGCTACTCCACTAAATTCTTTGGATCCGAAATTCTATGATACTCCTCGAAGCCATATCAATATTGGACTGAATTTAACCAACGATCAGCCATATTCACCGAAAAGGAACAATTGTCCACCGGTAACGCATAAAACTCTCGCACACCGAGTAATCAAAGATTTTTTAATAAATTGTCATCATTTAGTCGCAGCCTCGACCAAGAAGTGGACGATCGAGTCCTACAGACTCTGAATCCGTGTTCACGGACGACGAAGATTGGACGACACATCAATCACCACATGGTCCATTAGGTAAACAATATTTGTGCAACTCTTCAGCACCAAAATCTAACTGCGCTAATTTCCTTACCATTCAGATCGCAGTCTTCGACCATCGGATAGTTCCATTGAAAATGATTCCATTGTCATCACATACACACATCGCTTTTCTAGATTACCAAACGACGAAAAAACGACCGACAATGATCACGTTGTTGAGAAGCGTAAAAAATCAGTTCCGTCTCGACCTCCGAAACGTATAAGCAAATTGCTGCTTGAAGGAGTTGAGGAACGGAATAAAGAGATTCATTCGTCAGACACGGAAAATGCGTCGCCGGCTATTGGACCAAAAGATATTAGCTGTGTAAGTGACTGTCTCGTAGTTTAAAAAAAAAAACCGGCCAAATGGTCATTCAAAATTTGTTCGTCTGTTTCAGTGTGTAGAAGACAGTTATGACATTCCTCGATCACATCAGATGCCTTACTATAATTTAAATGAAAATAATTCAATTTCTCCGACATTGCTCGATCGCGACCAAATAACATCATCAACGCCGAATCTAACTACGGAAATGGCTACATCGAAAATTCCAAACAGATCTCATTTCTATTCGAATGCCGCGCCATCCAAGGTGGATAGCAATGTTTTCTGTTATGATTTCGTTGATCAGGTGAGAATATGTCGTGATTTCACAGTCAACTGTTGCCGAACATGAATTTGAATTTCTTTTTGTAGGAAAACGCCCCGGTTGTGAATAGAGGTCTGAAACCAAAGCCAGTTGAAAATAAACCAGCCGATAGTAAAGAGCAACCGGATATTAATCAATCAGCAAAGCGCATATCAACATCCTCATTTCATTTAGAATTGAGACCACCACCTTGCGACCGGAAATTGAAGCCGAGCACTCCGAAGGTAAGATGCAGTTGAATGTAAATCTGGCTCAAAACCAACATTCCGTTTCCTCTGATTTAGTTCGACACCCACTCACTACGCCGAAAAGGTGGTCCAATGTCGCTATCAACAGATACCGGCATATATTCGAATCATTCAGAAAGCCTTTCGAAAACTCTTCCACGAAACTATAACAATTCATCAGCATCATCGTCGCTTACACTTACAAAACAAATGATTCCACAGCCGCAGCAACAATCTCAAGCAAAACCAGTCGGCCATTTAGAGTATTTTGACTTAGATCATTCGAACCCTCCATCCATTTGCACCACAAACAGTTCAAAAGCGAATTCAACAAGCACATCGAATTTATCCTTGGCAAACCGAAGCAATCCAACGTTTGCTAAGGCAGTACAACCGGATCCGAGTGGAGTCGTTTATAAATGCGTTGATTTTGTTAAAACAGAAGCCATTAAACGGACAAGACAGGATACTGAAAAGAATCGCAATGAAAAGAAAACATCAAACAAAGATTAGACAAGGGCACCGAAGCCGCAGCGTGCAATGAGTGAAAATTCAAGTATTAAGTTGTTATGATGCTAATGTCATCCACATATGGCCTAGTCATGCGATTATTGTTTTTATTTTACAACCGTGTTGGTTCGAAATAACTGGGAAAATATGTTTCCAATAGCTTTGAATAGAAACCAACAACAACTTTGCATGATATTAATGGTTTGAATTGGTTTTGTTATCTTCAATTAAGTGCAACTTTTAAGAAAAAAAAGTGAGATTTCAATGAACTTTTAATTGTTACGTGATTTTCGTAATAACACTTATCAATCCGTTTACTTTGGACATATTAAAGAATGAGAATAAAACTTTAGGTCATCCGCTACCACAACATTGATTTGTTCATTTCTATTTACCTATTGTTCCAGAATATTATATAACTGGAGATTATTCATCTGCACAACGACGACAATTTCTGGTTTTTGTTCTCTTACAACAAAACGCATGATATAAAAATTGAAGTCGTAGATTTCGTATCAAACGCTTTGCACAAATGAAGTAACAGATTTATTGATTTTGTTGCGTTACGCATATCCGGGATCTGAATTGGCAGCAAGAGTAGAGATTAGAAATAGTAATATTGCTCTCTAAAATCCAACATATTTTCTGATTTAAGAGTTGTTGTGGATTTTGTAATTGTTCACACATAAATTTAATATAACAAATGAACGTCTAGATTCAATGTTTTAGTATTTTGTTGTAAAATAAAATCACAAACCACAACTACCCCCAAGTCAGAAAATAATGTCGGATTTAATTTTTCCGCGAGTGTATGAACCGTAAATGAATCAGTAATCGCAGTGAAGAACAACGATTGTCATATTTAATTTTTGACTGGACATTGTATTTCAAGTTAGAAAAGAAAATATTTAAAATAATTATCTTCCTATATGCCTTATTAGACGATAAGTTCATTTATTCAAATATTAATTATTTACACAAACACACAAAAAAACTTTACATTCTAAAGTATTTATGATCTATTTTTACGTTATAGTGAACCTAAAAACTTTTTATTATTCTAGAAGACAAAACAAAACAAAAAAAAAGGTTTTTTAGATCGGAAAGATATCTTCTACATCCAAATATTAATTATTGTGATTAAAATGAATTAAATTAGTGTCTTAAACATTGACCTTTTTAAAAAAGTATTTCGATTTCCATTTTCGTTTGTCATATACTTTCGTCATACAAAGCAATTAATCATTTAAGCTTTACTGTTAGAAGCTCATTAACCGCAATTATTATTTTTAAGCAAAATTTTCGTCAGTATTTTTTGTTACTGAACTTTTTTTATTTTAATTTTATTTTCTATGCTAACCACGAAAATATTTTGTAGAATAAATTGAATATATTTATTGATTGAGCTCTACAATAAATTATGAATATGAAAAATATTGTCAAAAGAAAAACTTCAATTAATGTTTCTTTAAAGGAATCGTCACTCTGCTTATTGCAGGAGTATAAAATCAGTGGAAAATCGGCGAATTCTATATCAGAGACTTTTTTTTAATGTTCCTAGTAACAGAATGATTGAAACAAAGAAAACTCTTTGTTAAATCTTCAATTATTGAATAGGTAAAGTTGTTGTATGCTATCGATTTTAATCAATGATTAAACATTTTAAACGACAGAAGTGACAGAATCAATTTCTGAATACAAGAAAGCGGCATTATCAAGTAAATCCTCAACTTTTCAATAATGACGTAATTATAGCGAATTGTAGCGTCATCGTGCATTTTAGCATAAAATTTCATGCCAATTTGTATGATATGATCCGACCAGACCAGGGCCTATTGCAAGGGAATTAAATTCTTAAATTTTTTAACCGATTTTTGTTACATTCACTTCTGTGACTTCTGAATTGTTTATTTAAAAGCGAAAACAAGGCTGCAAGGCGCAACCAGTAAAACGATCTTTTCAAAAACAAATACTTTTGTTAGTTTTATGACTTGTTCCAGTTGTTTTGGCTATCTTAGAGCCAAATACCTAATTTTAGGTGTAATTTTTGATATTTCACCAAATTTTTAGGAAAAGGAATTTTTGGGAAATTTAAGAATTCAATTCCTTAAAATCGGCCCTGAGTCAGACCCTCTCAATATAAGTTGCTACGTACAGCGACATAAAGTTTTCTAAACGACTGATCATCGTTTGTTGGCAACGAAGTCGAGAATGAGTGATTATCCAGTGTCATATTACATACCAAAAAGCATAGCTAAACTAAAGAAGGAAAGAAACTAGTATCAAAAATTACGTGATATGTAATAGTAGGTTACAGTGCATGCTGCGAAAATGATTCATTACATGAGGGAACAATTTTGAGATAAGAGCAACCTCACAAGTGTGTTGTTGTTGAGCAACAAGCTTCGGTAACTGTTAGTTGAGACAAGTGTAGAGTTTGTATATCCGAGCCGAAGGCGAGGTATGTAACTACACTTGTCGAAACTAACAGTTACCGAAGCAAGTTGCTCAACAACACACGAGTGAGGTTGCGAGTATCTCGAAATTGTTTCAAAATTAAGGAATCACGTCAGCAGCATGCACTGCATTCTATATTATTGCTTGCCCAAAACAATTGATCCTTACATACATATCAATTTCTTAACGCAGAATAAAAACTTATATTATATCCGTAGACAAAACCAAGAAAACATATGCAAAAAATCTAGTATACCGCCGAGATCGGCTCTCACTTCTACAAAAAAAAGATCCCGACAACAATAATGATGTTACGTTAGTCTCGTCACAACGATCGCAAGTTGGTGGCATGTTGTCATTGAATGGTTTTTGCTACATTGAACTCACGCTGCTGCAAAATTTGTGTCAAAAAACCAAAAACATCAATAATTATTTTCGTTTCTATGTTGTAAGGCATAAAATATTTCAGATGATGCATTATTCTTCTTCATCTGGTTGTACCACACGAAAACTCGTTTTCCGTGAGTGACTGAGCACCCCGCGAAAAATAGAGTTTACCTGTCGATAGTGTCATGCAAATATACCTCATGTAATAGATCATTTTCGCATGGGCCAAATTGATATGTAAGAAACAATTTTCGCATGGGGCAAGCACTAAAATACATTACGTCCGTGGTGCCAAATTTTCATTTTGACGAGTGGATACGTTATGGCCCGACCCCGAAGGGAGGGGCAGTATTTTTATTCGTCAAAACATAAATTTGAATTAGGCAATATAAATGCACATTTCATATGAGCGAAGCGCCCTCTCTCCCATAATTTGCATAAAAAACTTTTTAGAAAAATAAAACAAAAGAATCCTTTCCGTAACATGTAAAAGGTTGGATGAAACGCTCTTTTGAGATAGTTTTGAATTAGATAATATAATATCTCAAATAATCATGTCAGCCCCTTCGTGCCGACCTCTCCACTCGTCAAAATTGCAATGTCATTGATTACAAAAATTGATTCCTTCAACAATATGTAAATTAATGGACCCTGATTTATTTTGAGCAGAACCGAATATTCAAAACTTTCACCTCCACGTTAGCCTAATACCATTTGAATTATGTGCATTCTATAGAGATGATCACACGATCCATGTAGACCATTTATATCTATTTATCACCCGTTCGCCACTTTTTGTCTCTTTCTATTCGTTTCTTATCACTGCTTTTAAACGCATTACAGCACACGAGGTATAGAGAATCATCGTACCCTTGAGTGTAACACTTCATTATGAACAACCAATAGTGACCAATAGGTAGTCAACGGAAGAAGTGCTTTAAAAACAAATTTATTTTGGCTCCATCAATTGAAAATTTTCGAGTGTCAAAGTAAACGAAAATGAATATTTTAAAATTAAACGACGATTGTTTATTTCATCTGTGCCGGTATCTCGACGCTGAGGAAATCGTAGCTGTTAGCCAAACGTGTACAAGGCTGGAAAATGTGGCGAAAAGGCTTTTCCGTCACAAGAAATCGTATATGTGTTACATTGGCACACCCGAAGACATAGTCGCTGCGGTCAGAACACTACGTAAAATCGGAACAAATTTAAGACAAATTGACCTTAAAGTCGACTTAAAATATGGAGCCAGCTCACTAACGAAATTCTTTCGATTGTTAACGGAAACAGTCGGACCAAATTTAATTGAATTTTCAATTCTTGGTGAGATATGCTGGATGCCGTTGACAATTCTGACACCAGTATTGAGGCGGTTGGAGGTGTTGACGTTACAAAATTCGTGCTGGAATGCAAACTGCGCCGTGATGATCGATTTGCCGTTGTTATGTCTGAATCTGCGAGAGCTGATTGTTTTCGGCAATATTATCTTTGCACCGAGGTCCCAGAAATTTTTTCGGCGGTTAGAGATTTTGGATGTAACTTATTCTTCAATATACATACCAAATAGTGTTTTCACACAGAATCAACAACTGGTAAGCTTTTGTTATGGAAATATTTATAAGTGAAAATTACAAAAAAAACGCATACTAAATGACTGTTCATCCGTCTTTCCTAGGCGATACTCAATTTGCGAAGATGTATGACTACCCATAGCATCGACTTACGATATTTTGATACATGGTTAATAAATCTGGTCAAGTTAAATTTAGACATTGGACTAATTGAAGATCCAATCGAAAACCTGCCACTTCTCTCGAATTTCCAAAGCCTTAATTCACTCGAACTGTTTTCAATTCCTGCTGCAGTGTTCAACGACATTATAAAGATTTTAGAAACATTAGTTCGATTACATGAAATCGTACTGCAATGCCATTTGCCTAGAATAGATGCACAATTTTTATCTGTCCAAGAATCCCTAGCCGGCATGGCTAGTAAACTGACGCAGCTCCGATCATTTATAACTGTTAGTATTGATTGGACCGCAGAGAGTGTTTCAAATTTTGTGCATCGCGCAAGAAATTTAACTTATTTGGATTTTTGGTCTGGAGGCGTTGATAACTACAAACTTACACCGGAATTCATCAGGTCTCTGGCAAAAATTCGAAGATCAATGGTCGGTATAATGCATCCGCTGCATTTGAAACTTCGTATAAAAGATAAGGATTTCAAACAGGTAAACAGTTGTGCAATGTGGAAACTGCTTTTCACTATATAATCGATTTTCTTTTCTTTGGCTCGTCTTTCAGGTCTTCAACGAGCCAGATGTAGCCAGCATGATTATATTAACAAAGTAGCACGTTAGTATCTGAGGCAACAGTAATCGAATTTTTCAATTTCATTTTGTAAATAAATTCTATTTTCAATCCACCCCATCGCTCGCTTTTATCATTCAAAAAAATAGATATGCGAAGATGTATTTCGAACAAAGAATTGGAGAGTTAGTTACCGTACTGATTGCAGAGCTTACGTTTCGGGTATTGACGGTATTCTATTCAAATGAAACGATTTATTCTCACCTGCATCATAATTACGAATCTTGTCGTGGAACAAATTTTCGGATAATTACAGTCGATCTATACTAGCAAGTCCGATTCCTATTAAATCCAAAGAAATGAGCTGTACAAATAAGGACATCCAAGATCGCCAATAGTGACTAGGGCCTATTAGCAAGTCGTTTCGAACGTGAAAGGAAAGATTATTCTTTCTTATCATGCCCGCACGTTAGTAAGCGGGCGTGACGCAAGTCCACTACCAAAAATGTTTTACCAAAATTTTTTTGAGGATAATAAGCCGGCAAAATTCAAATGGGATTCATTTTATACAGGTGACTGTATCCAATCCTCACATTTCGATGGGAGTAGCTTATTGTTTAGTCCTACCAGTCAGACAGCCAATCAGCAGACTCATTCATGTACCTATTTCGTAAATTTTCATTTGAGCTACAATTCTTGCAGCAAGAAAAGCAAGAAAATAAAAAAAATAAAACTGGTTGTTGCTGCTTTTGCGCCGAGCTTCTATCAAGCTAGTTTTAATAAGTGGACACGGACAAAGCTAAAGAAAAAAATAGCTCAAAAGAATAAGAGGTTATTAACATAACACTGCATAATGGTAAGGTTGTTGCAGAATTTAGCTGTGATCTGACCTGACGCCATTGCAAATAGCAATGCGCTGACAAAAGAAGTGTACGTTGTCAAAATAAACAATCATTTTTGGCATTTGGAACGACCATTGGAGGCGTACTGTAAAAAATTCAATTATTGATGCTAGAGCTACATGCTAAAATTGCTTTCTCGATGACTGCTGCATTTACTTTAGCCGAAGCTTTGCAAAGATTATACTGACACAGTACATATGATGATGGTGTGGCGTGCAGTATCGGTTCCACGCAAAACGGGCTTTTTTACAGACATTGATTTGACAGAGAATACAGAAATGAACACGGATAATTTGTTGTTTATGGTAATACCTCATTCATAACTCATATTCGCAATTAGAAAAGAAATTAGAAGAGATGTCAGTGCTATTGATGAACCAATCGTCAAGCAAATCGTTAAAATCCTGCAAAGTCATGCCAAAATCGAGCACATAAAGTCAAACTTTCCATTTTTTCTGTTTCTGGGCGTTTCAGTTTCGCAATTTGGCGATTTTTCTTAGCGTTTCTTCACACTTTGACGATTTTCTTGACGAGTTTTTATTTTTTATTTTTTGGCGATTCGACTTTGGCGGAAATCATTAAGATTTCGAAACGGTCAGTAGTCGTCGAAAGTGGTATCAATAAATCCGCATTTTACAGTTATGCATACTATTCGGCCCCCTCTAACTACTCAAATATTGAGAAATTCGCAGGGAATATCATTAAAAGTTGCGTTATAGAGCAACAGCATCTCAGATATAAAACCAGGAACTTATCTACTCGTAAATATTTAGGACCTTACCTTATACGTTCACTAATATTTCTTCTTGTTACTTCTGGTTTGTGGGATTCAGGTTGACCTAACTTCTCCGAGCTTAACGCGCTAATGAATTGACTTCCTCAAAGATTGCAGTAGTCTTTCGATTATGATTCCTATGTCCGTTTCGCATTCTTCATTAATAACTCAATTCGGACGTTACTTTAAAACGAAATGTTTTATTTTAAAGATTCCCAATAAAGTGACATCATTTTGTGGTAGAACATCAATTACGTCGGTAATTTGGTGTGGTTAATTGCGTAAGTTGAATTCCATTAATGCTGTTGAAATCGAGCATCTTCAACATATCCTTTGTATGTGGATCAACCTCAATAATGTCTTGTTCAAGAGCCGACACAGCTGGAACGTAATTATCTCTGCGTTCACGCTCTTCTTCTTGCAATTTGATGGAAATGCCACGGACTTGGGAATGGCGCAATCGACCCATCAAATGTGTGACGTAGCTGGAAAAAAAATCAGAAAAGAAAATTGTCAAAACAACCGTCCACAGAATCATGTCAGATTGGTTCTTATCGGTCGAAAGAAAATCTTCCTGTTATTCTTCGAGAAATTAACATCGAATTGACAAAGCAACGTTCAGTATAGCATGGCAGTTCGCAGATTGGAACCGTTACCACAAAGTGTATGTTTTTCAAGTACTTCCTTGTCTTCGGGTGAAGACATAAACGAGGTAAATATTGATAAACCGACTCGTATGAAAATCCAACTCTTTTTTTGTTGTTATGTTGGACTTTCAAACAAACATGTCTGTCAAAATTTCGATTCGATCACTGCAGTGACTCATTTTTGAGCAAACTGCATGTGTTTCGGGCATAAAAATATCAATTAAGGGAACTATATATACGACGGACAACGAATATTAATTGAACATCCATGTGAGTATGATGTCGAAACGAACTTTAATGATGAGGGTGATGATGTTGGTTTGGGTAAAGCCGCCGAGGTCATATAACTTCTACACAAAACTTAAAGATATTGACTACGATGAGTATTTTGAGGGGATGAAATTATGTCGATGTGCACTGTAAGTACACATACGGAAGTACGATTAATTTACACAAAACAAAGCTGCACAGTACAAGCATCGTGTGTCACTACGAAAGCAAACATCATCAATTTCTTCATCGTCCTCTCACCAAACAAAACATAACCTCAAAACTATGAGAAAATCGTAACACTTTGCCACCTGATACTCTCACAATTCGATAGTGTCGCGTAGATCAACAGGAATAATTCACAGACTAAAAAAAGGTTTAGATTAAACAGAAGCCAGCGCTTCGACTTACCCAGCAATTTTATTTCTCAACGACTTGGTTGGAATAATTGCGACTTCTTCACAAATTCTCTTGTTTGTGTGGAAATCCATGGTCAATCGGGTGTAATACTTCTCAATGATGACCTTAGCGGCCTTTTTGATGGTTTTCGTTCTAACTCGACCCTAAAAAGATTGAACATTTTATATTATTAGAAATTCGCCGACCAATAATTTTTTTTTGTCAATTTGTAGGTAGAGTTTGTTTATCCATTGCCGTCACAAATTTCAATCGACATTTTCTCACAGATATTTAAACATTTCCACCAAAACTTTATTGGATTTCAGTAGAAATCGATTTAACAAATACAAATGTGCCGATAAATTGGCATATTTCCAATGGATGAAGCGAAATTTTAAAGATTTTATTTGTAAAATCCAAAAAACTCACCATGGCTGGAGGAGACGTTAGCGGAAAGAGAACAAATTTGACAACTATCTGTCAAAGCACCCAGAGCACTGGTGTGGTCAGATGTGAATGTGTCAAACGTTTTCGATAACAGATGGCATGTATGTTCCACAGTGTCGTCATTTTGCATAAAAAATAAACAAACAAACAAACAAAAAAAAACTTTAGAGTGACTCAGTGTGAGAGTTAACTTCAAGAATAAAGCGTGTACGTATTAATAACTCTTCTAGGTGTATTTATTGTTGATAGAAATAGTAAAATTAATTGAGGAAATTATTAAAACTGAAGTGTTTATGTGAAACGTAGACGTGTATTTGAGTGAGTGTCAAACACCTGAATCTAAATTTTCACGGATAATATTGTAAGAAAAGGTAGGTTTTAGCACCAGCAAAATTTGTATGAGTATAGGATAGCTTTTGGTGGAAAACATACAGAAAAGTTTCATAATTTTATAAATGCGTGAGCGACCTGTCCCTCGGTAGATATTAAATTATTTAACATGACATCCTTCTTATACCATTTACGGAAGTGACTCGAGTCAAGATGCTTTTTTTCTTGAATTATTAAGTGAGTTTCATTGATCACAATATTCACTTCATATTTATACCTACTGTTGCGAAAGAAAATGCTTGCAGGTGAATTTCGGAATGCGTGTAGTGTGCTGTATGGTTTTGAGAATATCGAATTGTGTGTCATCAGGTTTTCGGGCAATAAACTAGTAAACAATATGCCTAACTTGCAAAACATTGGATATTATAGCCAATATTTTGCGTGTTATTAACCAATAAAACTAGGAAATCATAACGAATTCTAGCTGGGTTTTTTCCGACAATAATTTACCAACATTCCGAAAATAAAATGTTTGTTAATTCTTTCGCGACATTAATGGAGCAACGAAAGCTCAGTAATTTTATGTGGAAATAATTAACACGAAATGGTCGAGAAAGAGCTTTTGTTTTCATCTTAACAGTAGGTAGAGTACGTATACCTGACCTCTCAGAATAGAAGAGAACATTGTTTGATCCTTCGACCCGCCTGAAGTAGTTGCAAAAGAAGTTGCAAAATTCGTAAAAGGAAAATGTTTTTTGCGACAACTTTTGCAACTACTTCAAACGACTGGGAGCAACCTGAAGTAGTTGTCAAAGTAGTTGCAAAATTCGTGAAAGGAAAATATTTTTTGCAACAAGTTTTGCAACTACTTCAAAAGGCTGATCCTTCGATTGAATAGTGCACAATTTGGTGGGCACAGTATTGTTAACATATTGAATGCTCTCTGGATACGAAGGGTCTAATTTATTTATGGAAAGCAATATGAAAATCTTCAGTGTTGAGTTGAAGGAAGTGATTCGTTGTATTCGTTCTTTATTCATACTCTTGGTCTTGCCCCTTGGTCTCTTCCTACATTTATTACTTCAAAAACACACATTTATTTTATGGTTGGAAAAAGTAGGTGACTGTAATGTTGTAAACGTTAGGCAATGTTTTTCATGAAGTTGAATGCCAACAACACATTTATTGTCTCTTCGGTATTGCCAAACAATTACGATTAGGTGTAACAAATATTCCATATGTCTGATAAAAAAATGTCAGTTGTTTTTATCAATGTTTAAAATCTTATCTGGTGTCATTATTCGAGTAATTGTTGCCATTTTAAAGCAATTAGGCAGAGAAACACTTCATCTCATAGTACCTCACCCAGTTTAAACAGTGGTTATCAATCACGTACGTTAAGCCATTATTTGAGATAAAAATAAGTGTTAAAATCTCACTCGTCACGACAGTGTTCCAAAATATTATAAACATAAACGAGGAATCTATATTTAAGGTACCTCTTTTGAGTTTACATTTACTTTAAATGAAAGCGACTTTTTTCATTTTACATTTTAAGAAGTACTGGAGAACTCTGCTGGAGTTCTTGTTTCTGACCAAGAATAGTCTGTGTCCATTTGTAGACTGTGTGGTGTACGAATGACTCATCGAATAATTAAAAATTCATAGAGAAGTTCATACATAATGATCTACATAATGCTAATATGTTACTTAAGATTACCTGTTACTTTCGTTCAGTTTCTTATTCAATTCACATATGGCAGTAATAAGCAATTAATTTGAATAATGAATGAAGTGGTTGCTGTAACGAAAACATGAAGAATTTATCACAACTGTTGGCAGTGAGTAGGTACATTTCTAACAAACAAATAAATAAACAACCACACGAAATCATATGGTGATGGTTGCCTAATAAAGCCGTACAAATACAAATGATGTGCTTTTTTATGCAACCTAAACGTAGTTACTACATGTCAACGTGATATCATTTTCTCGTATATACTTATCAAAGAATAATTCTTTAAAAAGAGATAAAATCACCGATTATCGTTATCGGAACTTAGGACGTGATTAATATTCGCTGAAAGTTCATGCATATTGAGTCATCGCACATAACATACTAAAAATGCATCTATTATAGCAATGACATAGACATATACTTACAGTACAGGGTGGTTCAACCAATTATTGATTAAGTTCTATCGATTGATTTAAATGTCAATAAAATTGTCGCTGAATAAATATTTTATAAAATTACCAGTTACGTTTGTACAACGGTGCACTTACTATTGTTTAAGGATACAATAGACTATGCACAACAAGGCTATTTTAGGAATTGTTCAAGATATTTTAAAGGTCTCTTTCCCTTGTTTGGTCCTGCTGAAACACGACCGAGTTAAGTTAATTCCCTAGAGGTTAGTTATCTCACTAGTTATTTTGTTTGCTAGGGAGCTAACTGGATTGAGCTAAATTAGTTTCAGCTTTCTATCCATAGATGAAAGATAACAATCGTCAACGCAATGAGTATAACCCGAACTTGACCTGACCTGAAATTTTCGATTTCGGGTTCCGCCCGAACCGGAAACGAATCTGAATTGGTTCGACTCTTACTTTTACTTTCAGGTTTGACCCGAAACTAATCTGAACCTGAAATTTTGAGGATGAATCTGGTTGGGTTCGGGTAACCGGAAATTTTTACACCAGAAATAACAAAAATTTCAGGTTCAGGTTAGGTTCGGGTCAAACAAGAAACTTTTGAAAGCTGATCTCTAGCCAGTTGCAATAATTTGGGCTTTTGCTGTCCGTGAACCTTATGGAAACGGCAGGTGTATTTACCTCTAAAATTATTCCATTTCGATTGAAATTGATAACGACAATTCACCGTTCATTCGCCAAAAACCAAATATAGTGTAGAATTATATACCCACCAGACCTAACTGCTTCTTCCGCAATTTTTCATTTTTTTGGGTGCAATCACTACAATCATTATTATAATTGAAACACCCAGTTTCTATATTAAAATATAAATATCGCTTCATTGTGCATGCGCTTGTTAACCATATTCGTGTTATATGTGAATCTCTTGGCGTTAATGGCGCAAGCCCACATCCACATTACCGGCATTTCGTACCAAAAAATATATTCTCAATTCATCTCGTCCGACCGAGCAATTTTTTGCTATAACATTACCAATTTGTTATTTCACTTAGCCATATCGTTTCACATTTTGTTAGCAGTGCTAAAAAAAGTAGAAATTATCTTAGATACACAAGTAAGTTTTGTAGAAATATTTTTTTTATAATTCGCAAATTGATGTAGGCTTGCTGAACACTGAACACGATAACTATATTTTGTAATAATTATTATAATGGAAATACACGAACATTTACCAGAAGTACATAGATGGTGATGGTTCTATGTCGTTCATGATGGTTGAATAATGTTATGGTGAATGAACAGCATTTGAAGAATACTCTGTGAAACTGGATCACATAACATTACTCATCAACGTCAGCATACAGTTTTAACACAGTGATCCGAAGAAGTTTCTGTTTTAATTTAACAGAAAGATTTCAATTGAATTTTCGCTGGGGAAAATTTTAATTATTTTTTCACTTCGTCTTTCTTTTTTCTTTATTTAAAATAAAAATGAATTGAACGGGTCAATTTTCGTAGACCACGTTTATGTTCTATTCAGAGTAACAAAAAAAATATTGACAATTCATTATAGTAATCGTACGTGTCTTTGAACTTTGTAATACCTACCTACCTATTAATTTGTAATGTTGATGATGTCATTCAATGATTAGTTAACAAAATTTCACTTCGAATGAATCAAAATTTAATTCGGTAATTCCTTTACCATTCATTTTGGATAATTTTTTTTTTTCGTGACACGTACTGGTATTTCTTTCACGTATTTTAGGTCCTTCTTTCAATGTAAAACCATTGTAATGTACATGGAAGTCTGATTTAATTTTTGTTCTGAGCAAAGTGTGATGCCTTATAAGTTTATCAATTAGTATCTACCTCGAAACGCCTGTCTACGATGAGACCTCTGCCAGTTGTTTCATTTTTCATATGATAAATGTTGAACATCTGGTTGCTCTAAGCATTCATCAATTCTTCTCGTATTTCACTTTTCATAAAACATTGTAATTAAACTGTAGTGCCCACTTTGAACGATTATTTTCCAATTATTATTTTCTCAACTTTTATAGGTCGTTCTCCTCTGATCGAAGTTATTATTATTATTACCGTAATGTTCATAAAAGTAACGCAAAACAAAGTGGAAAAAATTAGATGATTGTGTAACACCAACAATTACGTTTTAGTGAAGACCTTTCATCCGATCCAATCCAATTAAACGTCTTTGAAGTCATAATGTTAAAGTATATCGATATTTCAGATGAAGTTTGATATATGAGAACGCCTTCTAATAACAGTTGATAGATGATGGTTTCATCTGTGTACGATTAGATTTGTCAGGAAGAGTTAGGAGAGTAGCTTAGAGTAAATGATTATGTTCCTACTTTCATTTGTATTTTTGTCCAAGTCTGTAACAGTACAGTATGACAATACATAAAACAAAATCGGTTTTGGATGGTCTAATTAATTAAATTAATTTCACAAGTCATGAAGACACTATATATATAGACTACAAACCTATCAAATCCATGTCACATAATACTTCATTCCTTTGATGACCGTGTACGTTCGATCGTCGTCGATGTCAACAAATTAACTGACAGTCCAATTATAGTAGCTAAATTGTCTTGATATTTTGTGACAAACAAAAAACTTGCTTGATGATTGAAGACTAATTAGATAATTGAATGTTAAATGTTGCATGTTCATGTGTACCAAAGATGTCGTATGAGTAAAAAAAATTTACGATTTTAGAAAACTGAAATAATTTTCAAAGCCGGCAACGTTATTGAATTAGGTGGGGTCCCAAACGCGTTTACCGATATTTGATTCATTTTTATTCTAGACATAGGCAAATGTTGCCAAGCGGGTTTTGGCTGCAGTGTTGCATTGGCCAACAAATATATATTCTGACATTATTCTAAAAAAATTGTCAGTGCGATGTTAACAACATTATTGACAGAGGATCAATAGGTAATTTTTCATGTACAACGCTGCTGAATACTTTCACTACTTCATTAAACCGTTCAGAAGATCTTTAATTCTAATTCAACGGCTAATTTACAATGAACAAAAAACCCTATTGCGAAACACTCTCAACCTTATATCACACGCCATATATAGCCGTACAAAAAGTTGTTCGCCTTGAATAAATTTCTTAATGCGGTATTGGATTACAATATAGTAATTTGATTTTTTTCTCATACATAGAATCGGTTATGGGTTTGGTGAAATAAAAGTTTACAGCAAGAATCCGTACCATATATGTATCTATCTATATACATAAATATCGATTTCGTATTAAACCAAATTTTATTCATGATTAGTTTTCGCTGCTTTTTAAATGTTCATTCATAAAATCAGTTTACATTTACTTAATTTTTTACGCATAGTAAAACAAAATCGATATACCTCCATAACACACTATCACATTAGTACTAAAAATATATCTCAGTGCGTGTGTACGATACACTTATAATATGAATATAAATGGGTTATTTATGATGTGTTTAACCGAAAAAAATATGGTTTTCTTCGAAATTCACGTAGAGACCAACGTGGTAGCACAAGCCACAGTTTCTGGTAGCCTCGAATAATTTGTAAATATTATGTTTCGTTGCCCGACATTGTCGTCTGTAATAATTAAAAGGTTTCGTGTTCCAACTTATATATTTTCATTAATTGATATTGTTTTATGCGAAACCGACCGACATTATACCCTTCAAGAAAATGTAAGCAAGGTATATTTTATAAGTTTCCTTTTTCACTATTCTTCACCCATTGCTTTCTATCGTAACATTAAAAGTCTACTTCATCAAAAATTTGCTTGGTATTATGGGTAGTTTCGGTATCGATAACAATCTTTATGGCTTTCTGTTAAAATTAAATCGTGAAGTTTGGGAAGCATTATATATTTAGAGACAATTGACTTGGTAACTCGACAGTATTTGAAACTTCTTGCAAACAAAAATATTTTCACTCTATTTAGCGATGTGTCTCGCTTGTGAAACCATCTCATAAAAATACAGTTTGGTTTTGGTATCAGTATACTTTCGCTCGAATTACACACTTTTTAATGATGGTTTCATATGCAAGCATAGAAAATTAAAATTGGTTTTCATGTAGAAAAAAAGTAAATAAATAAACAAATAATACGTAAAACTATTGTTTTACTTGACGATTTATCATCAAAAACTTTCTTTTTCAATTACTGGTTGTTTACTTAGGCCAACTTTTAATTCATGGTTATGTTTCAATGAATTATGAACATGAACTGTATCAGCTGAATAATTTAAATGGTCAAATAATTAGTCTATAGCTCCAGGTCTTTTTTTTTAAGAAGTGACAAGCGTATCGAACGAAATCATTAAATCTGTTACTTCATTTGTTATCTACACTTTACATTCGGCTATACATAAGAGAACACTAGCCAGAAGTTGGTTCTTGTCGTCTTCGCCGATGGAATATGACTTGCCGTTTGTACCGCTAGTTATGAAACTTTTCAAAACTTTTCGCTTAGAAAAGGTGGATTGGATTTTCGAACATTCAATTTACAGCCTCAATTTTTGAATGAAAACTAATCGTATACGTTCAGAACTCATAATTGGCAGTCACTTAAGTTTAGTCTGATCGTAGCAACTATAAATTCATTGACTGTCCAATAATACGATAGTAATGACATTCGATTTACTATTTATTTCAAACAGGAATCATAAGCAGCACGACAACACCATAATATTCAGTATCATGGAGTTCAGATTTAATTTGGCGCCACTGTTTAAAACAGACATCATAAAGGTTGATAACAATCTTGTACCTCTAGGATTTCACGGAGACAGGCGTACCATATTGTAAGCAAACTTTTTTTTCGGAATATTCAATTACCGATGTGTAAATCCCTATTATGCATGCAACCATTTACAGAGACACAACATCTAAAATAACCGAAATTATTAATGAAATGGGTGAATCGTCTGCACGCGCTCAAGGCCTAACTAGGGCAGTGACTACCGCACAGAAACTTAGAAATTCCGACCAAGTCGTTTACCTACTTCGTGAAAACATCGGGAAAAAGTAAGTTTATCTTTCAATTTAATTAGGAATGCTTGCGAGCAAATAGCAGCACACTATAACTTCCACAATAATCAGTTCAACAACACTGCAACTTTTATACTTAAAATAATAAAGATTTTTGTTCAAAAACAAAATCGCGTGCTTGTTTATCATGCATTCACAAAAGGAACATATTTTCGTTAAAGTGCAAAACTCTTGTAGAATTAGTTGTATACGTTCTACATGAACGACCCAACGGCATAGTAATCAGATATTATCCGAACCAAGTATTTGAACGTGTCACCAATTTCTGTTATACTTTTATGTTTTGTGAAGGATTTGTGGGGTGATGACTGATTAGTCGTAACACAAGTACATAGAGATATTGAACTCGCTGACCTGGAGATATTCTTATATACAACCAATTCGTTATTCATTTTACTTTAATGAAGACAGGATCCTTCTAATCATTTTAGTTTACAATATCTTCAATCATTACGACTAATGATTCTTTGAGCGATGCATAGATTATTCTAAAGTTACTAATCCAGTCTTTTAATCAATTAAGGCGTAAAATATCTCACCCACAAATTATCATTCTTAGCTAACTGAGCCTAATACATGACCATACTCAGCACATTTATGATGTGTATTACATTTTACATTTCTCTAGTTATATATTTTGATAGCGTAGCTCGAAACATATACTTAAGCTATTGATTTTATGTGTGGTTCTCATTATTAAATGCCATGATTTATGAGGTGATGGTAGGGTAGGTACGCGTATAGCAATTTAATTTTCCAAGCTGCGGAAAGAAATCAATCATGTCACAACGATTCAGTATACTTGTTACGACACATTTCATTTAAAAAAAATTTAAAATTCTTTGCTTTCCATCTTTTCATTTGCATTACAAATCTTTCAGTGGTGCAGTCACGGGACTATTAAAAGTTGGCACGAAAAATTTATATGTTTTCGATCCGAATGGAGAAACAAAACAAGTGTCCGCACCGTGTGTGCTCGACTTTTATGTGCATGAATCACGACAGCGATCAGGACTTGGTAAACAATTATTTCAAACAATGTTGGATTCGGAGGGAATCAATCCAACGAAACTGGCTATTGATCGACCATCCGAGAAATTGGTTGGTTTTCTAAAGAAACATTACGGTGAGTCAATTGAAATTAGTTTCAAATGCGCTTCGTTTGTTTACACGAATCAAATCAACAGGTCTTGAGAGAACAATACCCCAAATGAACAACTTCGTTGTTTATGAAGGATTTTTCAGCGCATCACAACTTCCACAACAACTGGATGATCGAAGATTAAATATAACTGCCAGGTACGAATTGTTTTTATGACTTTCCGACATTCTGTGGAGCTTCCTCTATTTTAAATAACTTCAAATAATCCATCACTAATAAAAATTAACTTTTTTCCTCATGCTGCGCCGCTTCACGTATTACTTACTGAACCTCAATATAATTTTCAAAATCTAACAGTCCTAACACCGCTTTATTCGGGCCTCATTTTATTAGTGACGAAAGTGCGAAGCGAAATATTCGGTCAAAAACTAGTTCGCCGTGTCTACCAGCTATACAAAATGCTCCAATTGGACGATTCGGAGCGGGACGACCAACTTGCAGCATGAATCAGGTCAGTTTTTGTGCATGGTTTCGGTTGCTTTTTCTTAATGCAGGCTAAAGGTTGGTGAAATAACCGCAATTTACATTCTAAGCTGAAAACTACCTGTACTGTCAAAGTTAGAGCTTGGGAAAAAAAAGAGATTCGAAAGGTGATGACTCGAAAAATGTTTGAAATTTATTTCAATTTCACAACATATCGAATAGTCCTAAAGAATCATAAAACTTACTGACATATTTCCGGCCAAGACATTCTTTAAATCGATTTTTCACACCAGATCTACATTTTTCTTCATTTGGCCAAAAATGAGCCATCATGGCTTCATGGTGTGAAAAATCGATTTAAAGAATGTCTTGGCCGGAAATATGACAGTAAGTTTTATGATTGTTTTAATTTCTGTACAACTGCTTTCCACCGATAGTCCTTTAGGAACCTCTGACCTGCACTCTTTGAAGACCGAACTGAATACCATAAATTATTGCCCCTTATACGGACACCGCGAATATAATGTTCCCTTATCTAACGTCCTCGTCCATGTGGTATCGTTGGAAAATGTTCAGTTACGACTACAATCCACTTCATTTTTACATTGGTATAGGCCATAGATCGACCGAACGATTTTCCTTTTATTTATTCATTTGAATGAAGGTATATAATGATGTCCATCACAAGTCTATAATAATTTAACTAAAGAGTGTGACCACACATCTGTTTCCCTTGATTTATAATTTAATGGTTCCCTTAAAAACCTGTACATGTGCTGGACGACAATTCCCATTGTTATTGATTTTTGTTTTCTAAAAAATCGATTTCTATTGAAGGACAATTGACACATTTTTGTATGTGGAATTTTAAAGTATGTCAACCGTGCCACTCAAACCGTCAGGAAATGAACTTTTTGTTATTGAAATGTTTAAGGGAACATAATGTATGGCATGCTACTTAAAAAGAAATCAATAAATGAAAGTGACTGCAAATCTATACAAAAGCATTAAAATGCACAAATTCCATTATGCAGTCAAAAAAAGGGACTTTCACTCTCTTTTTTTGTTTGGTCTAGAATCCACTGTCCGTCCACCGGAAATCGTTGAAAAGTGAAAATTCCTTTCGTGCTTCTTTGCCATAAATTTTGCATATGCAAAACGTACACATCTAACGTACATGTTACACAAGCGTAATTTATTATTTCTGCACCAAATTGACCTGTAATTTTACCCATAATGTGTTGGTCATATATGCATATCCAATTATATTGTGATTGTTAGCTGTATATGTTTCCTACCGCTGTACGTCCAGTAATTTAAAATTATTATGCGAGTTCGAACTGAGCTTTCAAGTAACGTGAACTTACTTCAACGAGTGTGTGTAAAAATGAAATTAAAAAGGAAAGCTTCTTATGCAATTCTTGTTTTTAATGGTCAGTCGTTAAAAGGACGAACTGTTGTTTACACCTTCATATGCATAAGATAAATGTTTATGGTTTTTTACAAAGCAACAAGTGTTCGTAATTATATAGTTGATGAGCTGAGTTTTATGCATTTCTTGTTTAATTGATATGGAAGTATATGGAAGCGCGGTGTAGATTTTTCACAGAAGGTATCACCAACATACATATTCAGTCGGATGCTCAAGACGGGATGTTGACATTCGATATAAAGCACAAAACCAAATTTTTGCAATATTTCATCTTTATAGTGAGAGAAAAGTGAAATTCAACATGTTTTCTTATTAGTGGATTCTGAGAGTTTTTGTGGTTTGTGATTGATTCCTTAAGAATTTCGTTGAACAAATGAAAATCTAGATTTTCTGAATTTTGCTGAGGCACGCGCTCGCTACAAGAATGAATTAAAAAATCTACATTTTCATTTGCGTAAAACAAATTTGGTGTGGAATCATAACTTTTTTCTCCCTGTAAAGCTAACGTATGTTTCCTAACCAGTGCAGTGTTAACATAACGTCGTATTTTTCAAAAACTTTGTTCTTAACTTATGCTAAAAGGATTTTTTTTAGCGAATTCGATTCAAGAGCTCGCCTTCCAGCTTCTGCTGGAAACTTCTACTTCGCTATAAAAAAAATCCTTTTAGCATGCGTTAGGAAAATAACTTGTGAGCCACCCTCTGATTTTACAAACTACTATTGCATTTGAATGATCTCATTGACTGAATGTGAAGCACTTCTTTTTTTACACTGTGTATTTGTCCTTTTGTCCTTATAAGAAAATCATTGGCTAATGGAGGTAATTTCTCTATTCTTTTAGATAATTCATAATACACCTTCAACGACGGCGATGGCGTCTGAACCAAATAGGTAATACGAATGGAGATCATATTAATTTTAGCTATAAAATGCTGTAATTTCTGTTGTCAGTCACAATGCTATACATAAATTGCTTTCATTTTTGTTTTATTTTTCCAACTGTTTGGTGAGATTTTCTTTTTAATTTTGTTTGTGTTTTATTTTCAGAAATTTAATAGCAGAATTTTGATTTCAGTATGTAAAATAGAAAGAGAGAGAAAATCATATTTTTTTGGAGTGTTATTATCATTAAATTGTTTGTGTACGGTTTTTTGTACTTTTTGTATTTTTTGTGTCCATTAAAATCATTCAGACTTTTGAACGTTTTCAAGACAAAAATCAAACATTAAGAAAAATATCATTGATTGGTTCGCTGGATTTATCATTTTTAAAGAATTTTGTTCAAAATTTTTACTTTCATTTTTACGTTTTTTGTCATAACAAAACAATAAAATGCCAAAAACAAAAAATTATGACGATAGCCAAATTGAATTTAAAAACCAAGAAAACATTCCAGTCCCCGCGTCGACTATATCATCCACCACGATGACTACGTTGACGATGATCTAATTTGTCATCACAACATGGACGAAAAAATTCAAGTCGAAATCGAAGAGAAACTTGATGAAATGATTCAAAATGTGAACAACATTGATCTGAACATTGAACCCGTACGCGAAAAGGAATTTAAAGAAGTTAAATTCGAAGAACAGGTCAATGTTAAAGAGTTCGTCGAACCGATTCACATTAAAAAACCCAATCATTTTCCATTGTCGAAACAGCATACCGGCTTAAAGAACATATCGTACAATGTGGGTGCCGCTGTATCACCCACCGACAAAATGGAATTCGATCAAGAAGAGCCGGAAAGTTTCGGAGTTTTGAAAATCAATCGACCGATCGGTAAGACATTACAAGTTGACAATACCGATGCTGTGTCGACATTGTCCAACGGATCGGAAGGACTAACCGATCAAGGATATTTTGATTTGAAATTTTATCACAATAAATTGTGGTAGACGTCAATTTAGATAAAATTTGATTTAAATTTAGACTAGCAATGCAATATAATCTTATCAGTATAGAGAGGAGTCTTCGTACGCAGTGCAATAGTGTTTGAAATTCGAGAACGAAAATGATTTACATTAGAAGGAGTCAAATAGGGAACGTTTGTAAAGATTTTTTTATATAAAAATTCAATAGTTTTTAGTAAATAATAACTGTTCATTCCCGGGCGTCGCCATTCAAGTCGTTGAATAAATTAAACGAAAAAATATTAATTCTAATGGAAGAGCATAACGCTCATATCGACTTACGGTTATTCAATTTATATTCGTAGTTTTTCAAAATTCTCGCTGGCTTTTTGGCGTGTCCCGTTAGTGAACTTAAATGTATTTGATATACGACGTAAGAGCCGTAATTCGCGTGCATTATAATTTAATTGTATTCGTCAATGAACCAATGCAATAACGTGCAATAATCATAAGTAAACCAGAATAGGTACCTTAAATCAGCATTTTTAACTTAAACTAATTTTATTAGCTTTATTCTTTTACAGACGGTCATGTCATCGGTTTATGATAGACATGACACTGGTACTGATTCCATGCATACAAAGTTTGATTGTTTAAAAACAGCTTGTTGAAATGACTTATAGATCATAAAAAAGTAGAAGAATCGAGCATACAGGTGACATACTAGCCGTCTGTGAAAGATTAAAGAGTTACAACAACTACTTGATACCGGCACCAAACCGGGACGAAAATCTTTATTTAAAAAAAAGAAAGATTTGATCTGTACAATTTAGATGTAAATTGTGTAAAATGGCTTTTGCAAAAGCTTCAACCGTTATTAGCAGTGTGCAATAATCAAAGATTTATTTTTAGCTTTGCACCGTTTTAAGTAATCATTTGATTTTACAATTAATTTCTTTGTTTTTCGTTGTTGTTATCAGTGAATGTTAAATAAAATTAAAATCTCATTTACATATATTTACAGCGCACCATTTGAATCAAAATTCCGAAATTATATGATCTAAAAACACACAAAGAAAACCTAAGTAATGTGAAATTATTTATTGTGAGAATTATTAAGATGTTTAAATGTATAGGATTTTTAGTTGATTTTGTTTTATTTTTTCCTAATTCTTTGATCCTAATTTATTATTATGTAACAAATTGAAGAATTGCAAACGCTGAATTCATTGTTTCATTTTAAAAATGGCATTCACAAAAATGGCATGTAATTTCTTGGAAAATTCAAAGTAATAAAATTACAAAATATTTATTGAACAGATCGTCATAATTAGTCTTTTATTCAACTGGAACTGTATCTACCCGTGTCTAACATCCTTCGCGCCCTTCGGAGCAAAGCGAAAATATTAAAAAATTTCTTGCTGTGTCCAAGACACGGCACTTTACATGATTATTGTGCAAATGTCCTGTCTGTAAATAACAACCCCTCAGAGAGTAGGTAATCTTATAGAGTAGTCTTGATTCATTAACTCGGCGTGAGTGGCTTAGTTCTGAGATATATGGAATAAATGGATTAAATGGAACAAATTTATTATTTTTTATCTCACGAGTTTTCAAACGCCGTGGAGATCCTGCGAGTCTTTTATAGTATTTAGTTGCCCAATTTTTTAAGGGATCGAAATATTTCGGTAAAACTAAAGAAGCTAGATGAAACAATGACCAAAAACGTGAGAATGTCTAATGTCTAGAACAAAGAAGTAGTAGGAACGTTAGGATTAGACATTGTTTTAGATGAGTTACACCTTAAATAGTCACAAAAGATGTTTATCGAGAAACGGGATCAATAAAACAGTTATGACACACGAAAAAGCTTTTGTAAAAGTAAATTGCAATTTTCATAGAGAAAGTTAACAGACAGATTTCCTTGAACAGAAATGAAGAAGAGAGGAAGTATTTATGAAATGTCTTTGCATGAAAGTTTCATGATGAAACACTACAAATAATATTCGTATCTTTATTGATCTAGAAAATACTTAAAAAATCCTTATAAGGACATTCATGACTTCCCCAGGCCATATTTCAGGCTCCTGAAAATGGGGCATGGCCGGATGAGCACTGAATGAAGCTTTCGAATGACACTTATGTACTACGTTTATGAAAAATTGATTGGAAATGGCTTCAAAGTTGATGAATTTTCTGGGTCACTCTTTTGTTTAAATTCTTCCAATGAGCCATACTTACCAGAACAGAAGAAATTTTTCAAAAGTATTTTGAAGTTTCGAAGATATTCGTCCGTAAAGATGCCATTACCGGTAGGACAAACAATTTTCCATTATCCGATCGATAAAAATGCTTCACAACTTTTCATGGCAAACAACATGGATCAAAGAAAAATCGCAAAAAACTGAAGGCGTTCGGAATCACTATTTATCAACTTATCTTCTGTTTATTGTTCGTACGACAAGAACATCCATGTTTAAGGTATTAGTTTTTGAGGCGTTAAACTATGATTATCGTAATAACAATATTTTATAACATAGCAGAATCTACGTCACACCATTTTCTGGACAACTTTTCGGGGTCGATTTCTATATTTCTGAGCTGATCATTCTAGTGAAAAATCGGTTGCAAGTTTGTCTTGAAATGTTTTCTTTATTTAATCCCAATACTTTCAATTTTAATTGTGAAATGGTTTACCGTCGAATTAGAACAAATTGTTTTAAACCAAAAAAAAAAACTTTCAAAACAGAATCATTCCATGTATCACAAATTAAAAACTTAAATTGCTGTTAAGTACAACTTGCAAAATACTTCAGTGGTCTTCTTACTCAAATAAAATCTGTACAAAACTTATAAATTGCAGTCCTATTCAATGCCCTTATCCTTGTTGCTCTTCCCCAAATGTATGGTCAATGGCGGTAGCGAGGTTCTTAACAATTTCAATCTTTTACTTTTCTCCACTCGTTTTGCTTGCGCTCCCGATTGAAAACCCGAACTCTTCGGCGACGTTAAATTGTCAGCACTTTGTGCAATAATATCAGACTTTCCAAAATATCTTGGCATAGAAAAATCGAATTCGGAATCGCGTACACTATTCGCCGTTTGAATGCTATACAAACTGACCGATTCCTTATACTTCTCAATGGTTGGAGTATCTTCGTAATTCTTTGGCAACGTTGAATACGAAATCGACGGTATTTCCGGTGTCATACTTATCTGACCAATAGAATTTGAGTTCGTGCCCGATATGGTGAATATGTCATTTTCGCTTGCCGGCCGAAATGAAAAATACGGTACACTTTGCACACTTCGCAATCGCTTGTTCAGCAACGGTGATCGGAACACTTGAACGTCATCGCTTGCTCTCGGTCGTAGAACGATTTCGTCTTGTTCGTCATCCACTTCCGGGATGGAGGGGAATTGCTTTGATGCACCCAACGACGAACCGCTCGATGAACTTGGAGCTTCGATGGTGAATTTGATTGCAGATGACGTTCCATCACCTAAATTAGAAAAAAATATTATAAAACGTCTTTTCTACTGCAAGCAAGGCAAAACATATAAAGGTTAACCTTTTCGGACAACCTCTGACTCATGTGAACTTATAATGATGGCAAAATGGATGTTAATATAATTTAAAGATTTTGTATGACTTTCATGACACCTGATAGATGAAACAAATTGATAGACCCACGACTAATATATTTGCCGTCTGAGAAAGGTTAAATTTCATTTTATGAATGACTTTGAGGAAAATCTTTATTTGCCTTGTTAAGTCAACACTAGTTTCGCTGAGTTTTGCGAGCTTTAAAGTTTAAATTTTCGGAAATATGTAAGTGTGGAATTTCGAAAAGCTCACAGAAGTAAGCATTGCGTTCGAATAACATCGTAACGTACTTAGCTGCAGTGCAGTATGATTGGTTTTAGTGCTTTTAGCGAAACAGATAACTTCTCAAAATTGAGATTTGTTCTTCACCAGAGAGCTTATTTACAAACTCTTCGGTCGATATCAACAAATAAATTAGTTGGGTGCAGGAGGATCATCGTAAAATGTTTTAAAACAAGTCAGTAAAAGAATCAACGCTTTCTTCCTTCATCAATTAAAATTTTGTATACGATTTACACTGTGAAGCGTTGTCTGAAGTATTGAATGATTAAAAACCGTTAATTCACATAGGATTAGTTGCTGATACATATTGCCCATCATATGAGTGAATGATACAATTTAAAATATATAAAAAAAGCTGAGAGTTAATGCATTACAACACACATTTTTATTGCTAAAAAGCTTCCAATTGCTATTACAGGCACCTACCTTTAGACACCGGTAAATTTTTGAAAAATAAATCCACAGCCACATGCAATTATCAAAAATGCCGAGAATTATAATGATGAGATTATAAAAAGTGCAGACCAGTGTTTTGTGTGACGAAATGTAAAATGATTTTCTGTTTCGTTTACGAATCGATCAACTAAGACAGTGAAATTACAACGCATCTCTAAAATCATCCATTTTCGAGTCATGTTTCGGATTATATTGTTCTGTGATTCAAAAAAAAACTGAATCAAAAAGCGTTCAAAGTTTGATTCGTAGAAACATTAAGGAAATACGAGCACCGATCGTTGATTATATTTTGTTCAATTGCTCTGGAAAGTGATCTTGGTCTTAAAGTCACTAAAATGTAGTAATCAGAAAAAGAATCCGATAGCAGAGACAAACAGCCTTTGTACCAATCTTAGTATTCAGTCTTTTGAATGACAGAATATATAACATAACAAACAATGATTCTTAAATTGAATGATTTACCCGAAAACATTATGATAAAACAGTAGAATTTGTAAGGTTTTCCGACTAGAACAAATAAATGAATTTTGCAGAAGTTTTCATACTCCAATTTTTATTGCCCTCGAATGAGTACATTACTTAGCAATAATTTTATTATTTCCTTTATCTAATATCTCTAAGCCAGTCTTAGTCAATCTATGTCGAGTGATATACGATTTGACTAATCAACATGCGTTTAGTTATGATAGTTAATGCATAAAGGATCTGCTAGCCTTATCTTTCAATTTAAAAAAAAATGTCTGACTGATCCAAACTAATTTCTAAATTAAACCGTTGTCTACAATGTCTAATGAAAATGTTTTTTTCGTTTTACTATTTCTATCTCTCAGTAAAAATGTATCGATGAATTACATTTGGTTACCTTCCAATCGCTTCAGTAATTTGTTAGAATCATTTTCAAGCGGCGATTTTCCGTGCACTGATGGCGATACAGCCTTCTTTAGCGGTTGGTGATCGTGGAAAATTTGTGAGTTGGCAAATACAGCCAAAATTTCTGGTGCTAGCATGGGCCCATTTGTTGCTATCTGACGATAGTCATCCTCATGGATTTTAGCACTGTAATATTGCAATGTTAAAAAAATATATGGAAAAGTCGCATTCTCAAGTGGGCTCACCTCTGCGATATGTTTCTCTGTAAGCGACTATTACCAGGTTGAATACAGACCGGTGAATTGTTGTTTTCCTGTTTGGTGTCAGTCGATAAAAATCCGTTGCTATTTTTTGTATAATAATCGTCTTCTTCAGGATTGTAGTTTGCTGTTGCAGATTTATTTATCTTAGTCAAATTATTATAAATTTAATTGAATGGTTCAACCATTTACCTATAGACTCGTCATAGCAGAACTTTTCCTCTATGCAGTTCCAGTAAAAATCCTCCCAGCAACTGCAATAAATTAAAAAAAATATCTGTAATGGCATACATCTACTGAATCTTTAATATCTTTTCGAAGACAGCAAATGGACAATTATGAATCATATAAAGGACTGAACTCAGGCTGTGGCTTTGTCGTAATTAGAAAATAACTGAAAGAATGTAGTGGATATCATAACAGACCTTTAACCTTTATCAGACAACAGGCATATCAATTGAAGTACCCCATGGTGGCCTAGGTGGACTTCCCGCGGACTCGACCCATTTATCCCATCCTTATCCTATCGAAGTGTTTGATATAACAATTTTAAAAAAAATAAAACCCTTTCCTTAAATAGTAAGAGGAAGACGACGTTAGCTAGATCTCATTTTTTTGTAGGAGTTTTCAATAACAGATGATAATAGCCGTCCGTCCGTAAGGGGTTAAGTAACAAGTGCTTTCGATATTCAGTTTCAAGTTTGCGAATCTGTTTTTTGACATATTTTTGTCAACATTTTAGAGCGACCATATCGGTGAGTTGATTCATCGAACTGAAACACCGGTAAATAATTTGTCTTTGACTCAATTTGTTTAAACAATTGTGCATTGTTATTGATGTATGTCAGCGAGGAAAAATATCTCTGTGCTGATAAGAAACGCAATAAGATGAGCATTCGTTGTTAAACGATTAAAAAACTACGAAACTGATGAGAAAGATTTACACCCACCTGAGGAATGCCAGCGAGAGGAGTTCATTTTCCTACAAGTTTGATGTTTCCATTTGTCGCGGAATTTCCCGAATTAAATATTATCGATCACGACAAAGATTGCGGTATTTGAGGCGTAAATTTTAATTTGTAAATAATGGAGCGAACGAGACATTTCAATCAACAAGTCAAAATGTTGAATTTCTTCAACAAGTGATTCATCAATAAAAACACGAAAATTGCGCTGCATATCGAATTCATTCAGCCACTTTAAATTCTTAGTTGTGCTGAAAGGTCTTTACTTATTAATAATCAAATAAGCAAAATATATTCTCAATGAAATTCCGTAACAATTAATAAATATAGGAAGTTGGTTGTAACTTAAATATAGTTTTGACTCACCTTTGACAGCATCGGCACATTTTAAAAAACATCTAATTTTATTTGAAATATCACTGACTCGTTTTTCCAATATTTTTTTATTTTAGATAATGATTTTGTTTCACTTTAATTTAAATTTCGTTTACTAGATAGAGTATTTTGTTTAAAACTTTTCCACTTTTCTTTTCAAGACGAATGTATTAGTGTCTTCTTCTTTAACATTGTCTGCATTTTTAGTGTCTTATCATCACATTTTTCCGAACAAAAGCTCTCCACTGACTGATAAGAAATCAAAATTTATATATTTACAAGTTGTGACGATAACAAAAAAAATTATTCAGTGCGTCTAAGTCTAGGTTCATTCTATGAATACCTTTTTTTTTAATAAATTCAATATTTATTAATTGTTCACGTGTTTAGCATATCGTTATTTATTTACTTAGCATGAATTCTTGTGCTTAAACCACTCAATACCGCCGAGTGTGGTGAAATAAAATACACTGAGCAACAGGTATACGTTTCGACTTTGTAAGTTATGGTAAGTATTTATTAAAACTTAATAGTAAATATCCAGTTATGAACACATTGGCATGGGCCCCACTTAATGTTACACTGAAATGTATAAAGCCAATCGATGATTGTTCAGTAGTTTCAAGAATGCCAATTGTTTCATAAAAATGGAAATTGAATTAGAGTAGAGAGGAAAGGTTGAAAGATGCAATAAATATAATCGTTACCGATGATTGTTTGATGTTCTGATTTGGTTGAAAAAGATTTAATTGCTACACTGTAGAGAACAATTTTGATTAAGTTCAAATTTTGTCTTTAATGAAAATTGAAAATTCTAGTCATATTTTTGTGTGGTTACTTTAACCTGCTACAGACCGCAAGCATATGACCAGTATTATCTTCCCTATTACTACTACCAATCAACATATTTTTAATCTGTTGATTTCAAATCTTGTACTTCAATTTTCTTAACAAATCGATAACACTTTGCTGCTACTTAATAAGACCCTGGTAAAATATGGACTTGGTCGCTCGTTAAATAGAGCGTTTATTAGCTTAAAAACGAAAGCATTAATGTCTCGTTGCTGTTAATTTTTTAAGAAAATGTACACAGAGATTTATTTGGTTTGGTTTATGTGGTAAAAGGAAATTAATTCACAAAAAATGATCGTGTCAGCTTAATTCACAAGCGCAATCTATTTCCATCGACCACTAATTTACAATTTTAACAAGCCCGATGCGGTATGCAAACATGTACTTAGTTAACAAGTCGTTCTGTATTTATTTTAGTTTCCTCTCTATGTATATACATTTTTAATATAATTTCGTATTTCAATGCATTCTCAAGTTCAAAATGTACAAAATTATTTTCTGCGTTTCATATTACGTTTACCACAAGCAAAAATAGCTTCACTGAATCTAATCGCAAAATTTTACAACCATCCGTATACACTATAAACATTACAAATCACATGTTTTTGCAGTCAGTTCATTATAAACATAATAAGTAATTGTAAGCTACCTGAAGTTAGTATTGTCGTCGTTAGAATAATCGCCCGCATGTAATATAATACGTTATTAACCGCACGAAACTTGCATGGTTAATCTATCTGAAGATAGCAAGTGAACTAATGTGAAATTAGAAATACCTAAAAATATACCTTATACACCAACATCATATGGTTGGTATATATCTATAGCTTTAACTATATTTCTATACTGTTTATTACCTTGTTACTTAAATTTTTCCAATGATAAGATAAAGATAGGCAATTGCTTTTTTATATTTTTTATTGATAACAGCGCAATGTATTTATTGCTGTATTCGCAGGTTGAATGTGGAAATAAAATAGAACAAAGTCTTGAAAATCTTGTAAAACTCAAATAAAAAGGTCGTATACTTAGACCAATTGCGTGAAAATAATTTCTTTGTTCGAATTTATGACTATATCAAATCGAAGTGAACCACTGGCTAAGAAACATTTACCGACATAATGTATAAGATCGAGGCTTATGTAGCAGAAAGAATGTCGTAACTAATGAAGTAAAAGATTCAACATCTATTGTAACAATGTGATTTTAAAAGAACTCCAAATGCCTGCAGTTTGTGAAGATAATAAATATCTTCAGAGGCAGTCCTTCCTTATTAGTTGCATAGAACCGAAAAGATGTTTTTACCGGAAAATCTACCTCTCTATTTATATTATAAAATTGCGAAATTGCAGTAGAATTATATCAGCCTTACAACAGTTATTTACGAATCTGTCTTGGACTGTAGATTTTGGCTGCTATGTCGAGGAGATCACTCTTACAAATTCTGTTTTATTCGTGCTTGATTCAGTGCAATGTTAGTAGCTGAGAATTTGTGATTAGTGTTTCCGATCATTTTTTTTTTTCTGAAATACCACATACCCAAGTTATTATACGGCCTATGATAAATAAACATTGGAACAATTAATTTAACTACGTAATACAAGGATTCAATAAAATATCTGATTAGTCATGTGAATCTTTAATATACGTGACCGATACTAGCACGATTTATCAGTAATTTCTGAGTAATCAATTAGCGTTTTACTATTGAATAAAGGAGGAGAGGAATGTATATAAAAAATATGTCGTCTGGATTTGTGTCAGTTAACTTACAATTGGGAAGAATTCCTCTTACAGATGTATCATCGTTTTCGCATTATATTGCTAACATTGCTAATGATACAATGAACTTCACATGAAATATTAGTGTCACAAAGCAACTGCATTACCTATTTCTTGCACGAATTGAGTGCAAAGAATAGTTCGTTAAAATGCAAGACATAATAAGCATTTTTTTCATAAATAAGAACTTGGAAAAATGACTCTGAATATATTGTCTCAAGGTAAAATTGAAAGGTAAATGAATGAATGAACTTCTGTCGACAGCGAACGGCATCAATAAATGAGATATTTTGTATGAAAATGTTTGATAAAAGTAAGTAAAAGATTTTCTATCATTCTGTTACATCAATAGAAGTAAAGTCTATATAAATACAAAACATTAAAATATTAGTTCCACCATCAATCAAACACAAATGAGTTGAGTTCTTTTTTTTTCAGAAACAATAAGATTAAATTTTGAAAATCGATTGAATTCTCATTGAAACAGTCAAACAGATAAGTATATTAGCTGCGAATCGGATTTAATTGCATTAATTTTCGAAGGTTGTATGCGTAACCACCATGCATTTACGAATAAATCACAACCAATTATCAGACAATTAAAATCTTTTGAGAGAAAAAAAAATCAAATCTCGATAATTAACAAAATTCCATGGAATTTAATTGCTCGTAGACTAACTTCCATTGAAACTAAAAGCAGCAAATATTCGAATATAATTAATGATCGCGGATCGAGACTATTCGAATAGTCATCAGAATATTTTTCGCTCATGTGAGTTTGAAAACAAAAACAAAACGTAAATAAATAACGAAATGTAATACAAACACGTGACTCAATTTTTATTCGTTTTGGGAATAAAATAAAAAGGCAGAACGATTCAACAATGTGCCATATCGTTATTTCGTGGTCAAATATACTTAATCCAATGCACCGTCGAATTGTGATATTTTATTGACCTCCATTTAAAACATCATAAATTTTAAATTCACTAAATAAATTTGCATTATCGACACAAGTAGTTATGGGGAGTACACTTAAAACAAGTATATGTAGATCTACATGCCACGCATATATATGAAAACAATTTTTATTTTTTTTCACTTAAGTTATGTACCTCGGGTACGCAAAATCGGCGCGAGATAATTTCAACCAATTTTTGCACTTGTCAAAAAACTGGTTTTTCCATCACATTACACTATATACACTCAACAACCAAAAATATTGTACTTTATTAAAAGTGAAGCCAATATAAATATTTTTATCCATTCACGTTTAAGGCCGAAGCATAACTGGTTGGCTCGACGGTGACGAGAATGAATTATTGCTAACAGAATAATATATTACAATCGGTTCGTATGATAAACTTCTCTCATTAAATATCGATACTGGAACAGTTTGTGATATTTCTAAGAGCAAAACGGAAAATTTATTCAAAATAAAAGAAATAAAAAAGAAAAGAAAAATAAACAAAAATAACACGAAAAACGACTAGAGTGTAGCGACTGTGCTTTTATATTTGCGGGAAATCATAGTTTTCTTTTTAAATTGAACCATATTGTTTTATTGTCATCTGTTATAGATAACAACGACAAAAAAATGACAATTTCTGGGTAGTATGGTCCTTTATTTATAGTAAAATGCATGTTAAAAGAATGAAGTACAAGATTTGACATCAACAGATTAAAAATACTTTTATAGAAGGAAGTAATAGACCCGATAATAATACTGGTCATATGCTTGTCGTCTGTAACAGGTTATAAATTATGAAATGAGTCGATGAGTTAATATTTTTATCTACCTAGGTGAAATAATAGCAGTGAAAAAATGCTATTATTTCGCCGTCGGTAGATAAAATAGCGTATTCACCTCTGTCCACATGTTTACTTTGCAGCGAGTAGAATAAAAGTTCGCCTTCGGCTTATGCAATAACTCCCCAGGTGTCTAAATAAACATGTGGAGGTGTTGGATTGTAGCAATCTACTAAATATTCAATCTAGTAAGTTGTGAACATACTTTGTTCATTCTGTTTGGAACTTTCTCGGAAACTACATCTAAATTCTATTGCTCGTAATAAAACCATATTCGGATTGAGCTTAAGTCATTTTATTAGTCCTGACGCTGATATTCGGAGGATTCCAACAGGTTATGGGCCCAGTAACAGGATAATAAGTGAATTAAATTTGGCTTTATTATGGAAATCGGGAGAAAGCACAGAATCAAATTTCGGACACATAACGGAGAAACGGGAGAAACAAAACAATTCACGCCGTAAGTGTGGTCGAAATTCAAAATGGAAAGTGCGGAGGTCTTTCTAACGTAGCGTCATTTTCATACAAGGAAGCATTGAAATTTACTTTTCGGTTCACTTTTTCATCGAATCGTTCACTTAAATTTCAAATTTTAGGCACACTTACGGCGTGAATTGTGGATGTCGCAGCGGAAGATGAAGAGCATGTAAAGTAGCGACAAACAGAGAAACGAAGCAATTGTGGGTAGTGTCAAGGAACAATCTGGTTCAAGAATAAATTCAAAATGCGGATGCAACTAAGGGCAAAATGCGGACGCAACTGAGGGTAAAATTGCGGATGCAACTAAAGATAAATTCGGTGCAGATGCACAGTCAAGTGGTGGCGGTAAACTTCCAAGTTTAAACGAAGGTAGTCACATTAGGATTCACTTGTAAGAAGAACGGAGATAGAGACAATGGGAACTGTTGTTTGAATATTGACGCTGGCTTTGGCAATGTTCATACGTGCGGATGCGGCACTGTTCATGGATCATATCTGTGGATAAAAGAGACGAGAGCTTGCTGCATTGGTGGCACTAACAGAAAAATTTCAACTTGATTGTTCAGCTATACGAAAGTTAGTGTGATCAATCATAGTACATCAAATGGTCGGAATGATGTGGGTTTCATGTGTTCCTGCAACAACTCAAATCATTCGACATTCAGGAGGAGCATTTGGTTTAATTCTGGAAATTTAACGTGTAGAATGAATATTTCGAGATTGGGGAGGAGTGTTGGATTGTAGCAATCTACTAAATATTCAATCTAGTAAGTTGTGAACATACTTTGTTCATTCTGTTTGGAACTTTCTCGGAAACTACATCTAAATTCTATTGCTCGTAATAAAACCATATTCGGATTGAGCTTAAGTCATTTTATTCGTCCTGACGCTGATATTCGGAGGATTCCAACAGAATAATCTACTATTACCTTTCCTTAACCGTTCACCGAAGTGAAGGCATATAGTGATTTGATCCAAGTATTTTCGATAGTTAGCTATGCCTTATATATTGCAGAGTTATGTAAAGGTAGAGCTGGTTATGTATTCTTTCACAACTCATGCGAGAAAATAGTTATTTTCTCCCCTCCAAATGCAATTTCCCATTTTTCTTCACTCGTTGAACAAATAACTATTTTCGTCGTGGTCGATAGCAGATTGATTATCTTTGTTATTGAAAAGAGACTTCAATCCAAATTGTTTCTGTAACTATAATTATTTAAATCGAAAGTGTACATTATACACAGAATTCAGTTGAACTAAGACAGCTACGCGATGATCTCTGACGAGAAAATGTTAGAAGGTAAGATGCAGAAAATAAGGACTCGATAATTTGATGGCGATGCCTTTGCTGTTTGTAGCCGATTAACCGTGAACGTCTGTAAAATGAATACGCGGAAGCACACCTCTTCTGATGATTCCACATAGAAAGTATCGCTTGCGACGATAATCATCACGAAAAGTGAATTTATTGGATGAAAATCCACCATATCTTCATCAAGTGTGGTGTGTCACCTACGTATCTGATCCGCGTCACCTTCATCACGCGAGATGACTTTTTTTGTTTAAAATTGTGCAACGTTATCATAAAGTGTGGTACGTCGAATTATTCCACACCTGGCTTATGTGGATAATATATGTCGTTCATGTTGGATTGGCGGTAAATATTCGCTACCGTTGAAGATTGTAATTTGTTTGATCCGGGATGTTACCACTGTCGATTTATCTAATTTTTATTTATTTTATGTTGGGCCGGAACGTATCGCTGACGCCGTTAGTTTTTGTTTTCGATGTTAGGTTGGTTGGTTGACTGGTTGGTTGTTTAGTTTTAATTCGAGGCCGGAACAAAATCACTGCCGCCTTTTCTTTAGTCTTAAATTTATTTCTTTGTTGGGCCGGAACGTATCACAGTCGCCGTTATTTTATTTTTAAATTATTTATTTATGTAGAATCCGGGACGTACCACTGTCGATTTATCTAATTTTTATTTATTTCATTATGCGGCCGGAACTTATCGCAGTCGCCGTTATTTTAATTACTTATTTATACGGCCGGAACGTATCACTGTCGCCGGTATTTTAATTTATTTGTTTATGCGGCCGGAACGTATCACTGTCGCCGGTATTTTAATTTATTTGTTTATACGGCCGGAACGTATCACTGTCGCCGGTATTTTAATTTATTTGTTTATGCGGCCGGAACGATCACTGTCGCCTTTATTGAATTATTTTAATTCGAACACTTAACTTTGACGAACGGTTCAAATTAACGGTATCGGACAAAGAAATTTTCGAACGATTTTTTTTTCATTTTTTAGGGTAATTTTAGTGGACTGTATTACATTATTGGTTTATTTAATTTCACTTCATTTCACCGGTTATCACTGTTGGCGAACGAAGGACCATGAACGAAATTGGAATATATTTCGCCTTCGGGGTTGCTTCAATATAAATATCTTCATTTCAAATATAAACTTCTTTATTGATATCCGTCCGATGGTTGATATGGTCAACAAAACAATACTCGAAAAGGCGCAATCCGCCCCTATTTATAGACAATAATTGGTATAATTTGATAACAATGATTACTAACAGATGTCGCAATGTATTAATTTGATATGATGCATTGATTTGAAAGGATTTAAATATACAGCGCCTTCGGATCTTGTACATGTGCAATTCCACACTTCACTTGGCAAATTTCCATGGTTCTTGAAAATAATAAAATCGTCAGGAGAGTGTAAGCTAAATGCTGAAAAATGAGTATACGGAAAAAATTTATTGTAGAAAATTGGTATCGAGTTTTTGTGGGGAATATATGAGATAATACATTTGTAGCAAATAATTAAATATATTCGCGAGGGGCAAATATTTATAGAAAATCCTTCAGAATTTTACTAAGTAAAATCCTCAAATTGATAGAAAATCCTCAACAAAATCTGCAAAATCATAAAAAATCCTTTAAAAGGCTCAAGAAAATCGAATAAAAAGAAGATAATCCTTAAAAATTGAAAATCCATCATGAATCAGTAAAAATCATCTGAAAATCCTTGGAAAACGGTTGTCTTTTTAGTGTAGCCTCTAAAGAAAGGAGGGAAATTCCGGTGTGAAGTAAATACGGATAATATAATTGCTGATACCTCGGCTGATACGTGTTCATTATTACAATTAATTAAAATTAACAAATTAAGAAGATAAAAATGACCAAAGAGACTTTTTATACGCCATCATGTAAGTATTGTGGTCAAAGTTGATTTTGAAAATATACCGCTACGCTCTTCACGAAGAAAATATTGCCATCTATTGATTGTTTTATATTGACTGTTTTGACTGTTGACATTAGAGCACCGCAAGAACTTTACAATATTTTTGTTTACGAAATTCCATTAATTTTACGATTTGTTTCTAAACGGACCAAGATGAGTAGTAAATCGAAGTGAGATTAACGAGTTCCTATTAGTAGCTAGCAAGTCTGACCCAATTATTCTTTTCTTCTTCTATCAGATTGAAAATCTACCCGAAAACTGTGATATGTGATGACGAATCGGTACTCATTGGTGAAGTCACTATATCCAGCGGCTGTGTTATCCATCCACATGCAACTGTTAATGCGAAATCGGGCCCAATAATAATTGGTGAAAATTGTCTAATTGAAGAATACGCCACGATCATACACGACACCGGCAAAGTTGACCTGGACAACCCAGGCCCAACTTTAGTTATTGGTCCCAACAATGTGTTTGAAGTCGGTTGCACCGTTGAGGCCTCAGCCATAGGCGAAAGAAATGTATTTGAATGTAAGAGCTACGTTTCCAATTTGGTAACGGTGTCAAACAATTGTGTGATCGGGGCGGGTTGTAAATTGATCGATGAACATAACTTGCCGGAAAATACGGTGATTTATGGCAGGCGCTCCGAGCAACGAGAAACAATCGAAAAACAGAAAGCTTTATCGATGCAATTGGACCATTTACGCAAAGTGCTGCCCAATTATCATCACATCAAAAAACCAACATTTGATCCGAAGAAACCACGTGAAATTGCTTAGGCGGAACAGCGAGTCATAATTTTTTCTAATTTATTCAATAAACCAATTTCAGTCGAAAAAAGACACAAAGTAGTTTTCTTGATCCTGACAGATAAAATAGATATGAGAATGACTGACTCTCAAATCTTATGTCTTCGGATAACAATCAAAAATAATAATATTCGATCTTTTATCTATAAAAACTCGTCTGAAGATGTCAATCCATATCTTAAATTGTTACAGACGGCAAGCAAATGACCAGCATCAATCCTACTACTGTACAACTAACCAATACCCTCTCTAGCAACCTAGAGAAACTAGAAAAAACTAGGAAAATGATGGTGGTAAAACTGTACAGTGTATTCTGTCATAGAAAATTTTACTTTTAAAAATAAATTAAATGAAGTATGAGTCATTTTTTGTGTATGGAGAGTGTTATGACGAAAGAGAAAGAAATATTTTGACAAGTACCCCAAGGCAAGTTGTAATTAACTAGTCTTCGGTTCTCTCGCTCTGATCATAACAGTCTGTTGAAAATATTACGTTTCCTGTTACCATTTCGGTGTTCGAAAATAAATATTTTCTGATTGTGACGTGTTTTTTTTTGTGTTGATCCGTTCAAGGCTGTAAAGTTTACAGCCTTGTAATCGACCAATGGTACAAAACTTTATTTTACCTGGAAGCCAGACTAACTCCAGGGGTGGCGTTATCTAATATGCAGAACAATCACCAAAACAAACAAACAAACAGAGCACAATTACTCTTCCCTTTCCCATGGATCGCGTGAAGCGAAAGTGGAGATAAAATGCTGTTTCGACCTCTGGAACCAGTGGCGGTCAGAGGTTAGCGTGGTCTAACCATCTTCAGTCGTTTCCACTGGTCCGTTACACGAGACAGCAGTAAATTTTCTGATTGAACTAGTAATTTGAAAATTTACAAAAAAAAGTTCTGCCACCTTTCGATGGAAATTTCGAAACTTAGTGAGAAGCTACTACGAAAACGTACCCACAAAACGTAGCTCAACAAAGAGAAAATTCATTTCAATCAAAAAAAAAACAGAAAATTCATTTCAATCAAAAAACAAACACGGAACAAAAACCTACGTAAAAACAAACTAAAAATCACTCACCCCACCCCACCAGCTCACACACGGAATTACAATATTCAAATGGCTTCCAGGTAAAATAAAGTTTTGTACCATTGGTCGATTACAATAAAGTTTTGTACCATTGGTCGATTACAATGACCATTGGTCGATTACAAGACCTGAAAGATGCTTTGTAGCAATTTGTTGTTATGCGCTTCACGCGATCCATGGGAAAGGGAAGAGTAATTATGCTCTGTTTGTTTGTTTGTTTTGGTGATTGTTCTGCATATTAGATAACGCCACCCCTGGAGTTAGTCTGGCTTCCAGGTAAAATAAAGTTTTGTACCATTGGTCGATTACAAACCCCAAAGTTTACAGCCTTGGATCCGTTATTTTGGTCTGCAAAAATGAAATAAAGTTTAAAATTTGTCTTTTTCGTATGACGTCGATATTGCTTTTTTAAAAAATACCGTGGCACGGCAACTCTATTACAAAAAAAGTCGCATTCGCATTTGTCAAAATAAGGTGGTATTTTGACTGCGTCAAGACGAAGTTTGGTTCCTAGAGAAGGTATTGTCCGTGAGCATTACCTTCAGTGTTTACATTTGATTAGTAACACCTTCAGTGCTTCACTACTTCTCGTTCCGTTTCACACGTTCCGTTGCTTATTTTCTACAAAAAAAAGGTACGAATGAAAACCATGAAAACGGAAATAATGATCAGCTTTGTCACGCGTTTTCATGTCAAGATTCAACTGACCCAAATCGAATAATTCTAGATATTGAAGTTCAATCAAATGTTATAGTATTCAAATGAAAAGCTTTCAACAGATTACTAATTGCAAAGAATTTCAATTGCTATTCAAAGAGGAAACGCAGCATGTATTCTTGGAACGTTGGGAACGTTCGAAAAATTTTGTGATGGAAATAATTTTTATTGAAAATTTAAAATTACCATTTCAGTACAATCGCTAAACCGAACTGGTGTGCATACGTTATTTTGCACCAGCTGGTCCCATTTGGAATTGTATGTGACCAGCTGGTGCAAAATAACGTATGCACACCAGTTCGGTTTAGCGATTGTACTGAAATGGTAATTTTAAATTTTCAATAAAAATTATTTCCCATTTGGAATTGTATGTGACCAGCTGGTGCAAAATAACGTATGCACACCAGTTCGGTTTAGCGATTGTACTGAAATGGTAATTTTAAATTTTCAATAAAAATTATTTCCATCACAAAATTTTTCGATTGCATTGCTGCTGGTTACGTCTAATGATGCGTTTATAATGCTATCATCAAAAGAAGACAAATTGAACATAGTGGGTTAAAATTATTAACAAAATATAAATTTGAAATATCATTTGAATTTTTTATTTTAAGATAAGCGAAAAAAAGACTGCTCAAATTGCACAGCCAGTAAAAAATCGATCTTTTCAAAAACAGAAATTACAATAAATAAAAATCGTCCACTCTATTCCTTCCCAACGTTCCAAGAATACATGCTGCGTTTCCTCTTTGAATAGCAATTGAAATTCTTTGCAATAAGTAATCTGTTGAAAGCTTTTCATTTGAATACTTTTCATTTGGAATTGTATGTGACCAGCTGGTGCAAAATAACGTATGCACACCAGTTCGGTTTAGCGATTGTATTGCGTAGTAAATTCGAAATGTTTAGCTAACAGCCATTTTAAGTATAAGGAACATGGGCTGGAAATATTTACGTTTCATTTTGTAAGCAGGTTTTTCAACGACTCAGACAGGCAAGCATATTTTAGCCGGATACAAAATTTTCGAAGTGGACTAATTCCCGCAGCATCCAGACTTACGGTGTAAATTGCATAATTTGAGAATTCAATCTATACGGTTTAACATATGCCCCTCTGTTCTACTCGTAAAGCTCTGAGACTTTGCCGAAGAAAGTAACTCTCTATCTCTCATAAGCCAAAAAATGTTACTCCTTTCATCCTACGCTCGAGCAGCTCAAAATTTGGTCACTCTGACCATTCTACCTCAACCGAATCTGCACCAATTTTTCTAATTATTTTTTTGTTCAATTCGTGTGGCGAATACCTTTCATTTGATGGGTCACACGCCCCTGTAGGTTTCAATACAGCTGAGCTACAGCCGAAAACGCGTTCCCGACCTTCAAAAACCACACTCAGAAGCCACTTCGAGGCCAATAAAACAAAATTCTGATCTTTCCTGGGGAATGGCGTATCACATTTTCATTTTTATGCCCACCTTGAGGCTCCTGCAAAATTTCATGGAGATTGGCTGACTAGTTTCCGAGATCGACCGTCGATAGATAGACAGATAGATAGACAGATAGGCAGATAGATAGACAGATAGATAGAAACCTACAGAGTAAGTTGAAAGATTTTGATTGTTTGGAAAAAGTCAATTTGGTGTATTTTGTATGAAAATGACAGATTTCAAAACGATGTATCTCCGGCAATTTTAAACCTACATAGTCGAGTGATAGCTCGTTTTGCTCGTATTTGAAGCGAGAATATGATAGAATAGGTTTTGTGGTGATATAGACCAAAGGGTAGAAACTCAAATTTTCGGCTATACACAGTTGTCGCGTCTCAAAAAAAATTCTTCGTTCTTTTTCTGGGGGTTAGACTGCGTCAAGTCCTCCGCTATCGCTTCGGACATGATTTTCATTAACACCCTCAGTCATTTCATGCGCTTCACTGCTTTGTTCCGTTTCTAGAGTAATTATCTATTTTTAAGAAAAACAAACACTTTAAGAGCGATATCGCGAAAACGTCGACCAGAATCAGAAATTTTGGGACAAGGGGTCGGGACTCTGGTCGAGTTATAATAGCTCGTTCGATTCGTGGGACTGATGCGAGTAAAACGTAGTACTACGTTTGGCGAAATAAATTCTGTGGTTGGCGCTAGAGGGTCATTTTTTTCACCGAAAATGGGCGATATCTCCGGCAGGTCGAAATGTGCATGATCGTATGTATACTCAAAATAAGCGTCTTTTCAAGGCCTACAATCGTGCTGAAAAAAGTTTTACGATTATTTTTTATTTACATGAAATATCACACAAAAACGATTTTTGCCACTCTCATGCAGACCATCACTTCGCGCCCTCTAGCGCCAACCACAGAATTTATTTCGCCAAACGTAGTACTACGTTTTACTCGCATCAGTCCCACGAATCGAACGAGCTATAACTCGACCAGAATCCCGACCCCTTGTCCCAAAGTTGGTCGACGTTTTCGCGATATCGCTCTTAAATGTTTGATGGATATAAGAAAGACATTTATTTGTAATGTCGTCTTGAAAATAGGTAATTCCTCTAGATAGCTCTAGATTTGTGAGTAGAGCGACCTCGATGCAAAACTTGTTCATCAATAATTCTTGTAAAGCACAAAGTATGGCATATTTGGTATCGTTGTAAAGCTGAGACTCTAAGCTACCATATAAGCAACCACATTGACGGAAAATACTCTTACCAGTAAGGTATTGAAGCGTCCAAAGTTCACCGAGGGTAGCCTAAAAGAGCAATTTCATTCAAAGGCTTTCCCAGTTGCTTTGTAAAGGAGATATCAGTCTTTTAAAATGGTGAAATTTTAACTTTTAGCTACTATTGCTCGATGAAGAAATTATCGACATCCATAATTTTTACACTGTAAATCTTAGAATTTGTCCCTCTACCAATTCCAATGTAAATCTTAAGACCTCACTGTTTCACAAGCCCTGGCTGACGCTGGTGCTGGTTCTCAGGAACAGCTAAGGGGATTTTTCTAAAACTTGTTTACTTGAACAGCACTTCCCTCCCCCAACTCACTTATGAAAAAAATCTGGATGTTAACTTACACGTTTATTTAAAAATTTTAAGCCTCACCGTGAATTGTGTTGGCTATGTTTTGCGGTAACAAATCAGTCTATAAATTTTCTAATACTCAGGAGACATAGTGCTTTCATACCAAGAAGAATTGGAATTTTTAGCCTGCCAAGTGTGACTTGTGTGATCGCAAAAGTCGGCGGTTAGTTGCGTTACACGTTTGTGACTTTACAAAATATTTTCACCAAATAAAAACTGATTTCGAAAAACTTTTTTTCCCTGAAAGCTATGGTCAAGACGCACAGTTTAAGCTCAATATGACGTTGGTAGCCGAAAATTTGGGGGAGATATGTCTATAAAAGTGATATTTTTCAGTGGTCATTAACAGCCAGGATTTTTTTTTCACAATTGGTGGTTGTTACCCAACAGAAAATGTTTCTTTGGCTCAAAACCGTTTAAAAAAATGGTTACAAAATTTTTCGAGATAATCTCGACGAGTTAAAATTAGAAGATGACACTTCTCACCACTGGGAAGCTGTTTTCACCTACTATACTCATCCAACTAACCTGATTGACCCAAAGTTATTTTTCTCGTGAAGTCATATGCTGTAGCTTTCGAATGACACCGATCTTCAGTTTTTATTTGAAAAAATGTAATTTCGGCAACGTTTGGGCCAAAGCAGAATGAACCAAAAATCTTTTAAAAATTTAATTTCGTGTCATTTGGAGCAATTGTGGAATTATATAGTTCAGATCTACAGGAAAACAAATTGACAAAAATCATTTGAGATTTATTGAGAATATCTCGGAAAGCCGAATACGAACAAACACTTTTTGGTCATATCTCCCCAAGACCTCATTTTACAATGACCTCATATTGGTGTCAAAAAACGCGTCTTGTCAATAGCTTTCAGCAAATTTTTTTTTAGTGAAATGGGTTTAGGTTTCGTGAAATAAACTATAATTTTCAAAAATTTGCTAGAAACAACCATACATTCTTTTGGTGGTATCTCCCCGAGATTTTCGGCCACCGACCTAATATGGGGCTTAAACGACGCGTCTGGTCAAGAGCTTTCAAGGAAAAAAACGTTTGCCGAAATCACTTTTCATTTGGTGAAAATATTTCGAACAGTCACAAATTAGCTGGAATTACCCTTACCATCTGTTCCAATGAGATAATTAAATGATTCCAAGAATTCAAACGCAATAGTTATGGCAATGTTGCTCTTTAATATATAAAAAAGAATCAAAAAGAAGTGATAATATAATCCTGCTGTATAAATTGTCTTATTGAAGATATTGATTGACATTTATAAAATATTTTTAAAAACAAAATTATTTCCAACAAAAAATTTCGAGAAAAATTATACATTTTTGTACAAAATCAAAATTAATTCCAAATCGTCAATTGTGTTTTGCTTTCTCTTTACACAAAATAATTAGATTTTTCTTAAAGTTTGATTTTAATACTAAAAAAAACATTTTTCTGATGAATGTTACTATCCTGTTTGTGTCTTTAGTTTCCAATGAATTGTCTTCTTTTCGATCGCATGTTTTATTTCAATTTAACAAAAATGGCACTAAAAGTCTGATTTAAAAAAAAAACTTTCAATTTAGTGGTTTGCTTTTGCTAGAGATTCAAAACGGATCTCGGCTGCATTTATAATAATAATGTTCTCTCTGCTTGTATAATCTTAATTAACTAACCTTTTAAAATTATAATTTAAATTCCTTTTCTACTGATTCATTCAACAGTTTTTATAAATTTTTTTCTAAATAAAAATGAAAACAGAAATTTAAAAAAAACTTTTTTTTTAACACACAATGCCGTTTACATGAAATGTAATCAACCCAGTTTGCAAGATGATGTTTTATAAAAATTTGTTAAAACTTTCCAATGGAATATAATCTTATTTGTTTTAATAATAATAATTTTAATGTGATCTATAAACTCGCTCACACAAAATATGAATCAAAACGAATTGTATTTGATCCCAATATAATTTCATTTTCCCTAATATCTAAATTAAAACCTATGCTCGTACTATTATCCATCTCCAGGCATTCAAACTGTATATTTCAATTGGTTGATACGGATTGAGTTTGTTTCTTTAACAAAAAAAAAACAAATTCTGTACTGCTGCTATTGGATGTGTCTGTGTGTGGTGAGCTCAATCCGGATCATAGTTTCCGTCCTTAATATGGAACATTTGAAAACAGATAAGACACACTTTCACCATTGTGTGTCCTACGCACGGCCTCGGCGAACATCATCGACACATCGATGCACTGTAAATAGATAAAATGTTCAGAGATCACTAACGTTTCTTCTGCGACAGGAATCATTTTATTGAAGGGAATCCTGTGCATCTTGCTCTCACCTGAATTTTGGGACAGTCGCGCATATGACCATCTTGTGGAATTGTATTTGTAACAACAACAGCCTCGAAACAAGCATTATTTATCCTAGAAATGGCTGGTCCAGAGAATATACCATGCGTTAGTATGGCATAGACTTTAGTAGCACCAGCTTCCATGAGTTTTTCTGCTGCATGGCATGTTGTGCCACACGTATCAGCCATGTCGTCAACCAAAATAGCAGTTCTATCTTTAACATCACCAACCTGGAATTTAAATGTTCCTCTTAGGATTATCTCCATCGATGAGCTAACACTTGACGAAACTCACCAGCACCATTGATGCCACCTCGTTAGCCTTCTTTCTCTCTTTGTGAATAAGAGCAAACTCAACGTTTAATCGATCAGCGATCGATGTAACACGTTTTGCACCGCCTGCATCTGGTGACACAATGATGGAATTTCTCCATTCGGGAATGTTTTCTTTTATCCATTTGAGAACAGCCGGTTCGGCGTATAAATTATCGACGGGTATGTCAAAGAAACCCTAACGAATAATTTGGACATTTTTACGTTATAAAGGCACATTGGCCGTTCGGTGTGAAACCACAAACCTGAATTTGTGACGCATGCAAATCCATAGTTATGATGTGATCAGCACCAGCAACGGACAACATATTCGCCACTAATTTTGCCGATATTGGTGCACGACTCTAAAATAATGAAAGAAAGGAGAAAAAAACGAAACCAATTTAATTGCTCAAATGAAAACTGTTCAATATTAGTGGATTGAAAAAGTAAAAATTCCCAAAATGTTGCTGGTTAATGTTCGATTAAAATGTCTAAAATGCCTGAAACAAAACAAAAGGGACAAACACAGATGATCTAAACGGAACACAAAACAATGACGAAACATCTGTGGAAGACTGCAGTATAATCACGACCAAAAATTGAATTCGGAACAACAACATCTTCAATTAAATTAAATTGTGACTTTGTATGAATTACTACCAACACTTTCCATGCCAAAAACTGTAGTTCATATTTACAATCAGTCAAACGCATAAAGGAAAATTATGGTCCTAAAGCCAAAAGGCTTCTAAAAGGCAATCTGAAAGACTGGGCTTTCGATACTAAATGCCATTACTTCAAAAGTTAATGAAAGGTAAGTTATTACGCGATGATGTGAGACTCTGTCCACCCACTATTTCTTTTCATTTTTATCAAATCAATGTTCTGTTTTGAAGGCCAATCAGTACCAGATGAGACTATTTCTAAAAAAAAGGTTTTTTGTTGTTATCGCGATAGAGTCTGGAAATAGTTCCGATTTCAAAGCAACTCAAAAATGATGTAGCCTTTTTATTCGTCGATTGAGATAAGGAAATGAACATGTAATCAATGCTAAAGTTCAAACGTTCATGCTGATTACGTGTTTTTATTAAATTATTTTCGTAATTCTCTTAACTATTGAAGTGACCAAAACAATGCCACACCATGTGTTCGTATTTGAGTTCAATTGGAAAAATTCTTAGCTGTTGAAAACAGAACGGAGCACTGTATCAGTGCCACTATTATCTGCGCTCCTGCTATTAAATTTCTTCTCCTTTAGCTCGGACAATATTTTTTTTTTTAAATTTGATTTGATAAAAAATCAATGCGAAAATGTTATTGGACAATTAGAACAAAATCTATTGATACTCTGGATAATAGAATTATCTACATGAAGAGAAAGATCTCCCTCGAGTTATGCAACGATCTATGATCTGAAAAAATCTAGACATTTTTTAGTTTCGCTTTCGTGTTTGCATAATTCGAAAAAGTGAACTGGAAATAGTAATAAAGAAAAAAAAAACAAAAATGAAAATAAAATACAAAAATCTTCAACTTCGGGTTACTCACAGTATAGCTATGGGGTGAAAATTCCTATAAAACCAAGAGTTTTGTTTATTTTTACTTCGTTTTGATTTGTTTTTGTTGATGAAAATGGCGAGATGATTGACCCCCGTGTATGAAATATACGAGGGATTTTTTTAAAGTCCGTCAAAAAAGTGTGACATCTGAGACGCAACTCTATTTTATTTTACAAACAATTGCTTAGAATATGCGGCTAGCAACGATTCATATCAACTATGCTACCCTCATAGAAACGACTAGTTATCTACTACCGACAACGACTACGAGAATAAAAGATGAGCACTAGTTTGGTCAGCTTATTCTGTGCCGGTCAAATGAACGTGTACGATTCTGAGAATAATAAAGTTTTAAAACAAAGAACGATGGGTACGAGGGTCAGTGTATACTTTCATATGACCGGCGCTATATTTACAAGCTTATATACATTAAAAATGTTGAAATAATAGATTATTGTGTCAAATGAAGTAATAGATTTCATCATTTTAATCTTAAACAAGTATGTAGCTATCGGGTCCGTTCGAAATTAATAAATTATTTGAAGCCGATTTTTGAAATAGGAAGCAGCCGAATCCAAAGTGTACTCGTAGGTACTTCCTTAATATCGTATCTACATTTTATTCAAGTGACTGTGCAAACAATCACTAAGCCAGATAAGAAGATGGAAAATTTAAATAAAATTCTTAAATTGTAAGCCATTGATCCGACAATTTATCAAAAATAACCTTTTGAGCCATCCAATCTGAACTTGTGTGTCCAGTGGGGCAACATTTACGAAATAAAAAAAAAATTGTTAAAATGTTGTATACGCAAAACATCGTTCTATTGAATGTTTTGAAATCAACCGCAACCAACAACAGTGATGATAGCAAGTTCATATTTAAAATTTTCAAAATGAGTTCAAATTAAATTTTTTTTTATCAATTAAATTAATTTGTTATTGTGTTGTCTGGAATGGAAGTGCAGGTTTGATCCTAAATGAATCTTGAAAAAAAGGCGTACCACGTCACTGACTGGTGTGATTCGTCTTTCCAAATAAATAATTTGTTTTGATAATTTTGAGAAAAAAATATACTTATTATGACGACAGTCCACCGAACATAAACAAATATATTATCAAGCATCAGAGATCACGTACATAAAACACATAATATTCGTTTTGTTGTTAATAATATTTTGTTATTGATGCATTGACGAATTTCGTTTACAATTTTCCTAAACAACATTTAGCATCGACTAAGCATAAAACATCTTACTTATCGCACACGAACGTCACAGAAGAAATATTTAAAATTAAGAGTTATTGATTACTGGAAGAGAATAACTTTTATGAATGGAAACCAAGAGTCAGAAATCTTGCAGGTGTTCTCCGAACAATTTTAGTGTTCTCATTTGTCCCCATTTTTGTGTTACTCGAAACTTAATGCCGAAACACAGAAAAAGCTGTCCCAAAATTGCAAAATGGTCTGCTTCCATTCCTAGGCTGCATGGTAAAACAAGAGTTTTTCACTATTTTATGATACAAAGGAGCTTTTTTAAAATTTATTTCAAAGCTATGTCATCAAATATCGACAAATCTAAAACATCGAAAGAATGACACTTCATTCATCATAAACTCGGCTCTCTTTTAGTCTTAACGCTCGAGTGCCATCTTTGAAAGAAAGTCGATCCGTTAGTAATTAGTGCTCTCTGATTAGGAGAGGAAAAGCGACAACATTTGTAAAATCGAGGATTCGTTCTGTCATGAAATAGTGTTAAGCCAGGAACGGTGGTAGTATTTAGTCGAATATTTGTAGAACCATTAAAACCGGCCTTGTGACTCCATAAATAGTAGTACCTCTGACTTAGGGTTTGAAAGAATAGACTAAGTAGCCTCCGAGTTGATCACTTGAATACAATCTTCATGAGTTCTCATTTCTGATATGTTAGGAACGGTGACTCAAATGCTTGTGGCTCATAGGTTCTGATTTCATAACTTGGAAGCATGATCCTTACTCTTTATTTTATATGTATCCCTTTTCCATTCAGGTGATTCCTGACAAAGTTGTACAACAAAATGTAAGTTTATGTCATAAAAATGAACCGTTCAAAATTGGATGGTAGGTGTTTAGCCAATTATTTCAGAACCTAACCTCTGACTCCTTTTTAGTTTGAAAGGTTCGACAACGTGGAATATATGGAATATGTGACTCCGCGCGCTTCGAAATTTAATTCAATTTTATTATCAAAATAGTGAAATATGTTGAGAAGACACATTCTTGGGATTAATAAAAATAAATAAAGTTTGGCAAAATATGTACTCGAAAGGGAAAATTTGGTGGAGAATTGTTGTTAATATCTTTGATCACGACTAACCTAAGATTGTTAAGGAGACTAACGAATATGATTGGGCAATTTCTTCTGTGTGCAGTAAATAGAACATTTTGTGGCTATACAATATAAGACGATGGACAAATAACATTCATTAAACATGATAAAATATTTCTTATACTTAACAAATACAAAATTTATTACAGTGAAATTGTGAAATGACATTGAAAATGAAAATACTTTAAAACATGCCAATATCTTGTTTGTTTATGTAGCCCCAAGTATAAAATGTTAGGTATATCAATGCGCCAAAATAAAAATAGTTCAATACACGATATGTTTCGAGAGTTAAAAAATAGAAAAAAAAATTGTTGTTGTTGCCGTTGTGTGTATGTTACAGTTATTCAACAAACAATATTTGAAATGTTTGGAAACTTTTTTTTGTTTTTTTTTTACGACAACACCGAAAACAACAACATTATCGTGTAAAGAACTGATATATTGTGTTAAATAAAAAAAAAGGAAAAAAAATAATAAAAAATTGAAAATTACTAATAACTTAGGTTGTACCCTAAATTTCCATTCGTTGTATTTCAGGACATTGTTATTGGCTTGTTTCGCAAGTCCTTCCGTATCGCCGGTCTGTTTGGCGGGTGGAAATTCAACAATAAAAAAAGAATAATTTTCTATGAGAAATGTGGTGACAAGAAACGAAAAAGAATTTATTTACAATAATATATCGTGATCATTATCTCTCGTCAATTGAATCACAGGCAGTACAGGCATATCGAAATGAAAAAGGTCAAGTTGGAAACACAGTTTTGTCTAATGTCTTGCGTACAGAAACTGAAACGTATATTGAAGATAATTGAAAAGAAATTAGTTTTTTTTTCTCTATTTTAGTCTTTCCGGATGCTCAGAGTCTATTTTAAAGAACATATCAATTGATTGTTGTGGAAATGCAAACAATCAACGTTGAAATAATAAACACAAATTTATTTTTAGTTTTATAGCAATGAATTGCGTTAAGTGCAAAAACATTTATCTAGGTATTCTTTGCCTCCAATCTACCTTTCCTTATATATCAAGAACTGAATAAAGCGAACACGATTACAGGCCTTAGATTACGCATTGACGAGTCCGATAAATAAAGTAAAAATCTGAAGTGAATATTATAGGATTCCATCACAAACGGGCGATATTTTCGACTATAGCAAAACTGATGAAAAAAATATCGAAAGTTCGATGTCTAGAAGCGAAAGTAGGTGTGTGCCGTTGATTGAATGTGTCCAACCAAAAAGTGTTGTAAACAAGCACAATAGAAAAACATTAAATTATTTCTTTAAAATTCGTAAGTGGAGCAATTCACATTCACTGTCATGTCAAAGTCAATGTTGTGTACGTCCATACCACATTCGTAATTGAATCATTTTTATTTTATGCCACATTGCCGCACGACTATAATATTACAATAGGAAGAAAATGGAATCGTTGCAAATTTTGCGATGATAAAACATGAAAATTTACAAACGAAGGGCAATCAGATGAAATAGAATGCTGTAATATTCACTTGTTTCATGTTTGTTGTGGTAATTGTGTATAGTGTAAAAGCACATCAAATTTTCAATGTCATTTGTTTTTTTGTTCACATAGCCAATCGATTACGATTCCTTAATTTCATTGACAAATCCTGTTTTGCTAATTCTTTGCAGTTTAGTTAAACTGGAAATTCATAAACTTGACAAAATTGCATATAACTAAGCAAAGTTAAGCGGAAGTTGAAATTGAAATTAACGGAAAAAAATAATTCCAAAATTAGATACCAAACTTTCATTGCGGAAGCTTTAAAAAAGCCCATCCAAACAACAAAATTCGATGAGAAAAACAGCCAAAAATAAAAGCAATTACACTGATCACAAATTAGTATACTCAAAAATCAATTGATCTGGATCAGCAAATCTTATACGAATAAGTCTACAGTTAAGAAAATTAACTTATTTCCACCGAAACCATTTTTTTAATTCTAGAATAGGAAATAATCGGATCAAAAAGTTCTCTTACAGTGCTTACCTTATCTTTTTTGTCCTGTCTGGCATATGGAAAGCATGGAATGACGGCGGTTACACGCGATGCTGATGCTATCTTGCATGCATTTATCATGATAAGCAATTCCATAAGATTGTCATTGATTTCACCAGATCCAGATTGAACAATATAAACATCCTCGCCACGTACCGATTCTCCAATTTCGACACTACAAACAAACAAGAAGGAACTTTGTTATTGCTTTGCTTGTAACATGTATAAAATAGAGAGAAAAAGTCTGAGAATAAATTATCTGTATGTCCGAGATTACTTATGTCACATTCGAAATTGAAAATCATCTATCAGGCTATTGATTTTAAATAGATGTTTCCAGTGGTGTTCACATCAGCGTAGTCATCACATGACTTAGAAAAAAAAACGATTTTGACAAACTGTTTAATTTTAGAATAATTGATGAAATCGGTTCCGTCTTTTACAAAAAACTACTTTCAATATTTTGCACACAACAGGAAATAGAAACCTTCAAAAAATAAAAGGCTGCGGACCTAATCTACCTACCGATAAATATACCTTAATCTGTAAAACCAATCTAAAGAAATATGTTACCAAAAGACGATTGCGCACGTCATAACTTAGAAAACACTCGATCGTATCGATCAAACAAATATGGTTGTTATCACAGTACCCATACCCAACCATGTCACAGGTCAGAAAATACAAGGTTTTCGTCGTTATTTTTTTGACCTAATTGAGAAGTTTCTACATTTCTATTCATCTGAGGAAAAACATATTTTGTAAAATGTGCAGTTGCAACGAATTTGAGGAAATAGTACATTACTATGCAAGGGAAGTAAAGTGATATCTCGTATCCAGATGAGAAAAAGTATCCGAGGGCGGCAGCCCGAGGTACTTTTACTCATCGTGATACGAGATATAACTTTATTTTCCGTGTGTAGTACGACGTTTTACTATGCGAGTGATGTAAATGTTATTGCCTATACATGTAACAGCCTTATTACATGCACCAGCATAGTAAAGTTTTTTTTTCAACGAGCGAAAACACAGCTACAACTGACTATTCAAGAAAGGTGAATCTCGCAAGGAGATCTCAGCCAAAGATAATTAAAGTGAACCGTTCTTAAAGCATAAGCATACATAAATAACCATCATATGCGAAAGGTGAATCTCTCAGAGAGATCGGAAGCTCGATATTAAACGTGATGAATGGTGAATCTCCCACGGAGATCGGAATAGCAACAACAATCTAAACATAAATGTCGTAGTTAGTCGGACTTTACACCATTTGAGGGTCAGTTCTTTGTGTGTTTGTCCATTTTCCACATACTTGGCCTAGCGTAACCTAGGAGGCATAACAAATGGAATACATCGCTCCCTGGGTATAGTGAAGTCGGGGTTGGAGTTTTTTTGTCATCGAGGGAAGAAAGTTGGAAAATGCAACATTTTTCGCAACAAATGCTTCGGAAGTTTAGACTTTTTCAGATAATTGTACAGTTAGAGAAAAGTGAAATTCCACATAAAATTTGTTTAACAAATGAAGATCTAGATTATTTATTTTAGTATTTTAGTATTGTTGCAAGAGTGTTACTAACAAAAATTCACAAAATAAAAATCTAGATTTTCATTCGTTCAACGAATTTCATGTACAAACCATAACAACGCCATGTATCTGTTTAAGTACTATGGAGTGGTGTAATATTTATGGAGAAGATTTAGTGGACCATAATAATATATCAATGAATAATTGTAATTTAGAACAACTGAAAAATAACTATTGAATTATTCGTGGAAACCCCTCTTGATTAATTCATTAACAGAGAGAAAAAAAACCTGAACTCTTACTTATCTGGACGTATGCGAGTGACTTTCTAGAACGGGTCTGTCCTTTCGTATAATTATTTTAAATCATTTCAATTGGCTAAGAATTCCTTTACAAAAAAAATGATCTTAAACTCCAACACAATTAAAATCACAATCCGAAAATAGATGGCAAAAAACACCTGCTACGGTCTATAGAATATTGAATAGCGTATGAAACATTATGTACCGTCAAAAATCTCCTGAAACCTGTGTGTCGCATGCTCAAGACAAATGTGTACGCGAATGTTTTATGTTGTTTTCATATCATATAAATACCTGTTTTCGTGTATACCGTGAAGAGAGATGCATAATCATAAAAACCACATGTGGAATGGTTAGAGAGACAAATTTAAATTACCGATTCATTCACAAAAAATCTAAACATAGTGTGGCGCATATTTTTATGTATTAAAAGTCGATCTCTATACATCTGACCTCGAAATTGTACTATCTCTGTACACATAGACGCTAATAATTCATTGCCCCAAAAGTTATATGTTAGCCGCATAGACAATCCCAACCAGCTGTTTAATTGAAAGCAATATATCAGAGCGGCCAATTTAAATCAAATTAATTGCGAATAGACGACACAACCAAAATGAAGCCAAAAATACTAATTCGATGATAATAAACGTGGTATATAAGTACGATATGTAGCATTATTACATCACATTTGATATGACCGATGGATGTGAAGAAAAAGTTGTCACGTTTCTTTGGCCAAACATAACAGTTTGGATGATAATTCATATCAAAAAACTGATTAATTAAGTTGAATTAGTTAATATTTCGATGGAAATTTGATCACAAAAATGTGCTTCCTACAAGTAAAACCGATTTGAGGTTAATTCATGCAGTTTTTTTCCGTTCATCTTCACAGTTTAATCGAATACACTATGTACATTTTTCGATGCTCGAGGCAATCCATCAATTTAATTAACATCAATAAATCAAATTCAAAACGCAAAAAAATCGAATAATAAAAAAAAACAAATCGAACTCACCATGTTTCCAAGTTGCTGAATTTCTTTGTAACAACTTTTCCCAGATCGATACCGAGACGGTCAACGATGCGTTGGGCCAAATCCGGGTGCGATGTTCCCGAGAAGACTTTGATGTTCGGCATTCTCGATTGTATTTTGAGAACACTTGACTTTTCCAAGTTATTCCTGATTAAACTTTTAGCGCGAATCGGGTTAGCACTACGAACAACTGGCATCACATAGAAATCTAGAAGAAAATTTTGAATTCGTTTTCGCAAGACGAGTCAAGTGTGTGTAAAAATGAAATAGAATCATAAGAATGATAACGAATGCTGGCATTGGTTGGAAAGAGACGTGCATATCACGTATAGTTTTTGTTTAAACTGTTGGTCACAGTAGTTGTCAAAAATTGTTTCCATATGTCATCGTATGTCTGTTTTCGGATCAATAATCTCCACACACCATACGAGACGAAACATCTTCGTATGCAAACCGTCAATATGACATTTGTTAATACAAAAATGGTGATAGAAATTATCGCCCCACAGATTGACGACCACAAAAAACATTTCCAGCACATTTTTGTCAAAATTAAAATATTCAAATTTCATCATTCGTGCCCCAAAATATTACCTGAAACTGCAAGTAAATATTTACGCTTCGACTTGAAATATTTTCTTGTCTGGTCACCGGTGTATTATAGTCACGAATTAGGAAAATTTAACAACAATCTGGCAATCAGTTTTTAGAGTGACGTTAATGTCGCACGCACGCACGTGTTGATTGTTAAGTGCATTGAATTTTTTTTTCTTTCAGATGGTACTGATATGTTTTCAAAAGTGGAGGGAGTGGAGGTAATAATGCTGTAAAGCCATTCATAGATGAAAGCCATGTAGGCAGTAAATATGACGTTAGACGTATTCCATTGATCGTTTAGAGTTTGATGTGAAGTTAAATAAATGAGGCTTTACTGAATCTGAACTGAATCACTTGATAATTGTATTAATCTGTAAGTGATTCATTTAATTTCGACGTGACTGAAGGCAGCGCGGCAGATTAAGTCTGTCACATCAGTTTTCAGGTTTCTAAAAAATTGAATGGATACTATAGAACTTAATGTAGATAATGATCCGCCGGTAATACCAATTTGCACACAGAAGATTCACCACGCCATACAAATTAGTATCCAGTGAATTATTTTGTATGGAGAATGTGTCTTCCCGCGTATTTAATAAAATGGATGTTATCGTGACGAAAGTATACAAACATACTGAAGGTAATGCAAATCCACAAAAACTGACGGAACCCTACTTTCGTGTGAATATAATTTGTACAATGTTGGCCACTAGTTAAATTCACTTTGTTTTAGGTTGCATCTTTATACTCAACACAAAAAATTGTATGCCGAACAACACATTTCTACCAACATTAAAACGTCAAACGTCACGCAAGCAACAGAACAAGTCTTATATTTACTCGAAACTTGGGTTCCGTAAAATTTGTGATCCGCTGAGCATTTGCATTACCTTCAGTATGTTTGTATACTTAAATCGTGACCTCCCCAATTTTTAGGGCAACAATAAATCATCTCAATCAGGTTTTTTTTCTAGATTACTTCACCTGACGTGAACCTTTACGTCAAGAAATTATTTGATTGTGGTGACGCAATGACAGTATAAAGTTTATACTATAAACCAGGTACTGGTCACAGTGTGCCTGAACCAAATTTAAACAAAAATTTTTGCACCTCTGATTTTTCTTCTTATTTCCCTTTTTTGGGTTATAACAAACAACTTTTGTTCGAGGGGTAGGTGGGCGCAGCGGGCGCTTTTCAAAAAAAAATGGCGAAAACGTCATCTGAAGTCCATTATTTGACCGTTTCCAACACTTTAAATAACTGTTGTGGGCTAAATGACTTATTATATAAATTTTGATAAGTCATCTGATCATTGAAAGTGATCAAGAATACTGTCAACTAGTTACAAGAACGTAATGTGCCAATAAATATGATAATTAGGATGGGATTCATCAATACATGTGAGCAGCGCTCCAAAATTTCGGAGTAGCCGTACGTAACAGCATTGTAGGACCAATCAGAGTTTAATATGACCACAGTTTCCTAATGTTAGTATCTTTTCGATGTCTTCGAAGTATATAAAAGCGATTCTCTAATTCAATTATATATTTTTCGTTCGAAAGTGTCGGTTTTGGTGGTTTCGGTTTCACGGAGGTCCCTTAACTTAGCAACATTTTTTCTATAGTGTTGCAATATTGGACAAAAAGACGACTAGATAACATCACAAAATGTTTTAATATATTCGGTATGGCTAGAAGCATGTATGGCAAAAAAATGTCAATCAAATCTTCAAAAAATATAGACGGAAAACCAGCACACTTTTTAGAAATCTCTGTAGACCTGACGGAATTTGGGAGTCACCACATTCACCTCTTAATGTTTACGCTATTGTTAAGTTTTACTAAAATAAGTGTTATAGAGTCTATACTACTTGTGTCTTAAAACTACAATTCGTTAATTTCTATATTTTTCTGTGTTAAGTCACTGACATCCTGCACGTCGCGCTCTTCCCTCTCGTCATAACATGCGGATGCGATTCCCGCAAATCACTTGAGGAAAAATAAGCGGTGGCTCCTATGTTATTGCCATTTCTACATTTTACGAACATCATACCCCCACAAAAAAACGACTGTCATTCACAATATATGCATTTTACGTTTTTTGTTGTTTTTGTATGCCTTTCCGTGCATGATAATCGAAATATATTTTAATAATTACCTAATTTTTCGAAAAATCTGGTTTTCTAAGAAATATACAATGTAAACTATGCAAATTATCGACACTATTTCAATTAAAATCAATTAATGTTTGATATTTTCGGTTTCAGATTGTCAAACAAAGTGTGAAAAATGGCGAATATGGCAGTGTCCAGGATAAAAAGGGAGTTCAAAGAAGTGATAAATAGCGAAGAGGTAAGATCAACTTAAACTATTCATTCAGACAAAGTAAGTGGCCTTGCGATTAAATTTAACCATCCATTTTTCGGCACAGAACAATGACACAAATTTTGGTGTTATTTTGGTTATGATTATACTGATGTGCTATTGACTGATAATTTCACACAATTGACACAAAACAAAACTTATATAAATCGCACACATTTTACCTTTGTTAACACACGCTGTGTTGTCATTTTCCATCTTTAAAATTAAGTTCCTTTCGCGTGTCGAAAATTTAGCACAAAATTACTAAAGATCAAAACAAGTAAATGCACATAGAGAATCTACACGAACCGATTGATTTACGTTGTTTTAATGTTTGCGATTGTGTAACAATTTAGATTAGTACGAAATATTATTCCCAGGGTTGTAGTCGGCCCGGCAAATTTTGATAATGTTGAGACAAAGTAACTGGTAATTGCACTCAAGGAAATCGGTCCTTAATGCAAAATAACCGAGAAGTTAGAGGAAGTGTTCACAGATTCTACGTTTGCACTCGTAATTTTTTACGAATATTATTCTGATTGACGTAAAGTCTTTGACCTCGCGCTCATTAAAATTTTGAAGCGATAAGGGTAATCCTTTGCTTTTGGGACAAGTTTGTGTAATGAAAAAAATTTTGACTGTCTCTTTTAAAACTCATCTGGGGTTTAAGACAGAGTTCTTAAGCAATTAATTTTACACAGAATTTCAAATGACTTGAATCCCGTCATAGTGCAAAAAACACTATGAGTCATTAAACGCAAATTCACAATTTACTTACAAAATTGAGCAGATGAAATCCTTAGTTAATTGACAACTAGATACAGTCAAAAACAAATTTCTAATGTTAACCCAATTGTACTAAGATCGCCACTGAATGTGAATGATTTTACTCATTGAGGAATTGATGAATTTCTAGTGTATTGTCTTCATTCAAAATTCTGCTGACTAAGCTACGCATTTCCTGTTTATTATTCCAAGCAGAAATGAACATTGAGAATTTCAAACTATAGTGAAAAGATGAACAGTTAAATGCGTCGACTAAATTAGTTTTACACTCTGGAGACTTTCAGTCAACATCGAATAACTCTAATCGACGACCGTGCAACAAACTCATTTGGAATTGAGAAAAAAAGACTTGTGTCGTGTTTGTAACCAACATTGTACTCAAGTTCACCATTCTCTGTCATTATTTGCAATTTAAATTAAACGTAACTCGGTTCGGAGAATTAAAACATTAAATTGGATATTTTGCAGATTGTTCAATGTTCGATCAAAATAGAATTAAACAACGACAGCTGGACAGATTTACGTGGAGAAATAGCTGGCCCACCTGACACGCCGTATGAAGGTGGAAAATTCTTATTGGAAATTAAAGTACCCGAAACCTATCCGTTCAATCCGCCGAAGGTAATTTCATCCCCATGAATGTTTGAAATTTAAACAAAATTTATAAATTACCTCGTTCGTTGCAGGTCCGTTTCAACACCAAAATTTGGCATCCAAATATCTCTAGTGTGACGGGTGCTATTTGCCTCGATATCTTGAAAGACAATTGGTAAGTAATTCATGCGTTTTTTACCGTTGATTCGGTGATCACAAATACACTGATGGTTATCCTTAGGGCTGCTGCTATGACATTGAGAACAGTTCTGCTGTCACTACAAGCCCTTCTATCGGCTGCGGAACCGGATGATCCTCAAGATGCTGTGGTTGCATCACAGTTTAAGGAAAATTACGAAATGTTTGCCTTGACGGCAAGACACTGGACGAATGCGTATGCCGGTGGTTAGTAAATTATTTTATTTTGCTAAATTGATTTGAATGTGATTCGTCAAGACAATACGTGTCATATTGTGTTCACTATGTTGAACAAAGTAAATCAATGACACAGACAGGAACGCCTTCGGTACTTTGACAAAGAGAATCAATAATTTTTCCATTTTCGTTAGGTCCGAATCGAATCGTGGATTGTGATCAGAAAATTCAGCGTTTAAAAGACATGGGAATTAGCGAACTGGAGGCGCGTGCAGTTCTATCGAAAGAAAATTGGAATATCGAAAAGGCGACTGAAAATTTATTCAGTTAGCTCGTTGTTGGTTCATTTTAAAATACGAGAGTGTTTGTTTTCTGTTTAAGGTATGAGAATGGACGGAGAGAACGGATTTTACAAGGTTTTGAAGATTTTTTTTTTTTAATATTGTTACAGTCGCTCGTGTAAAAGGAAACGCTAGTAATTTGATAAACAAAATTTTTGGGTTCAGAAAAATAAGATTGAAGAATGAAAATGATTAATGGCCTGGTTGTCCATTACTTGTAAATAATTTTTGAAGAAATAAATTCAGTTCTGTAGATAATAAGAAGACGTTAATTGAATCGTAATATTATTAGAAAACTGATAGACTTTAATGCGCTATTAATGTTGATAACTTTGTAATATGTGGCCGTAAAGTCAAATAAGTTAAGTTCTTGTCATTTAATAAGTTTTAAAATCTACAGTTTCTTGTTTGATTCCATCTGGATTTGTTTATTCATTTCAATAAAATCATTTTTCTAAAACTTAAAACATAATAAATCTTTTCTTGCCTACTGGTGAACTCTGGTGTCGTTAACATTCGTCATCGGCTAATTCCATAGGTTTTGTGAACATACGCATCTCTTTCACTCTTAATGCTGGCGCCATAATCTCATGCAATCACGCTCTACATTGTGCATGTTCACAAAAATATAACGTCGTAGAAGGTCTCCCTCTCGCGTTTGGAAATGATGTTTTCTTCCCGGTATCCGAGTCAAAATTTCCCGGTAGCCAAAAAGCTGAAGGGAACTTCCCGGTACCTACATTTCCCGGTGGGTTTGTTCGGCAGTGGTTTTATTTCCCGGTATCCGTAATTTTTGCCAAACGATTTCCCGGTATCTAGGATACCGCGGATAGCGTGAATTTCCACACGCGCTCCCTCTTTCGTTTGACGGCAGTACAAAGTAAGGCTCACTATCGGGTCAGGTCAACCTGAAAATTTCAGGTCAGGTCAATTTCAGGTCAGGTCAAAAATGACCTGAAACCTGAAATTGTTATCAGGTCAAAACCTGAAAATTTTCAGGTTGACCTGAAATCATTTTGTATGAAAATGAAAAATGTAAAAATTTTTGATTTTAGTTATACCTAAAGTCTTTTAGAAAAATTTTCGATGAATAGGACGTATTTTTTACAAGTTCTTATATTTCTGGTTCCATTACTTCACAAATTTGTTGGATTAGTGACGCTATAGTGTCAAAAATGTTTTATCAAGCATTAAATAAACTGTTCTCTTGAGTTAGGAGAATTTATTTTCTTTTATCAAGCTCGGTTTTTGATTGAATTAAAATACTTGATACAACTTTCGTTCCTTGTAATTGTATGCAAAAAATCTCTATATAAATTCAATTTCAAAAAAAACATACGATTCGTAAAAATGCACATTTATCGGTTCCCATAAATTGTACGAAGACAATTCTGGTAATTGCATACGCGTTACATATCCTCTATCACTAAAAAGAAAACGATTCTTTTGTCAAGTGTCGGTACGAAGATGAACTTTTTTCAATTACATCTTCCAGAATACAATTTACACTTTTCACTGCATATTAGAAGCATGAAAATGTACATACCGTAATTTAGGTCCTTTCTTAACAAAAGTGATGAAAAAAAACTCCGTATCAAGAATAAAGGAAACAGCATACAGCATGTAAAATTTGTAAAATTACCTGATTTTAAGTAGTTTAGCTTTTATCAGAAATTCAATTTCAGGTCATCAGGTCATTTCAGGTTTTTTCAGGTCTTGACCTGAAAATTCAGGTCAGGCCAGGTCAATCAAATTTTCAATTTCAGGTCAACCTGACCTGACCTGTCGTAAGCCTTACTACAAAGAGTGAATATAGTTGAATGTAACGTATGAAACTGTGGAATTATTAACTACGCTTCAGAATTTGAATTTTGAGTGAGCCAATGGATTGAATTAGTAAATTACGTCAGTGGTTTCAAATTTATATTTTAGGAATGTTATAGCTCGGTATTCCAACTCGTCAAAATAAAAATTTGGAAGAAAGATTAAAAAACTGTACTTTTCATGCTTCAAGCACTTCTTGAGACGACCGCATGTAACACAACGAAAACGTGTGATTTTATTGACCTCGGAATCGCTTTGGATCAGCAAACTATACTCAATGGTTATTTACATGACAAGGGATAAAAATTTGAAAGTCCAGTGTGATCTTCACACTCTGAAGGCTTCGCCTCGGATCAACAATCACTTTGTTCAAGCATGCCAGTGTTTTGGTGAATCTATCAGGTAATCGGATGAAAAATCCAATTTTCTTTTGAATGTGTAGTTAGAAACTGAATAACGTAGTTATTCGGACTGTACGCCAATTGAGGGACAGCTCTTTGTGTGATTGTCCATTACCACTTACCTGGTTGGCGCGTAAAGCGAGAGAGAGACAAAGTTACTGTTTCGACCTCCGGTTCCATAGGCGGTCAGAGACTAGCGTGGTCTAGTCATCTTGAGTCGTTTCCACTGAGCCGTTACACGACACAAAATTTAATAATTATTATCATCATTACAAGATAAAATACTGGTGATATACTGGCAGTCTAAGAAGATTTTGAAAAGTAGTCATCGAAACGTAACAGATGTATAGTAAAACATCACTGCCTCTGGCATAAACATTATAGTTAAAACAGTGTTCGTGCTAGTAGCAGTGCTATGACAGTAAAGAAACATCGCTGATATCACATCACAGCACTGCTACTAGTACGAACATAGAAAATAGTAGCAGTGCTGTGCTGATACAATGAAATATCGAAAACTGTAGGTCATAAACTCCATCTGCAAGAAAGAACTTCATGTTGCACAAACTTTCGTTATCCCTCTCTTGTTTTCAACAAGAGTCACATATACAACAATAGCAAAATCCCTTCTACTCTATCTGCAAAATATTTGTTTTGTTCTGAGCGCCACCAATGTTAGTCCCTCTCTTAAATGACGATTTTCAACGCTGTTCGAATACTTCAAACTTTATGCACGCATTGTCATTTTGAGTTAACGTTCGTTTTATAAATATGACATCAAAGGAATATTTACCTTTACGACACAAATCTGTTGCATCACAAAAGCCGAAGCGTAAATATGGGCTCCAATCGCACATTTCCAAAGTTAGCAAACAGGCAGGATCTTCAGCAAGCAACAAAAAGAATCGATTTCATAGCCTGAAACCTGTAAGCGACATGAAAAAATGGTCAACATCCAATGCTGACTCGATGGATAAATGCCAAAACTCTTGTGGCCCTCAATCGTCTGCTAACAGTAAAATGGATTTGAGTGATATTATTGAGGATGAAGATTTTGCAGGTTTTACGGATATGGTAAGAACAGCAAAGAACCGCAATTGAAGCTGTACGAGCTTGAATGGTTTCGATTTACAGACTTCAGATGAAAAAGAGAACGTTCGATCACATGAACATTTTCCCATTTAAGGAAGACGATGCTTTCCAGCTGGCCAAATATGTTGAGTCGGATGGTCCTTTCGATGAAATAATGGTTGAAACACATCGAGAAAATCGCCCAAATCTGACATCAAACGCCGTTTTTGATCCACGAGTCGAAAAAATGTCGATGAGCGCCGCATCTCTTGAAGAATTATTGGATATTTCAATACTTGAACTACAGAAAGCAGGCATGCCATGTAATGGTAACACATCCAGTGTAACTTTTCGAAACAGCATCCAGTCTCAGAATAATGTGGCCAACAATTGCAATTCAAACAGAAGTGACGAAAATAACGATGAAAGCGAATGTATTTTCGTTTGTGAAACTAGAAGTGGCGCAGCAACCTTTCACAATGTCCAAAGCCAGAAATCTCATTCGTCAAGTGGATATCGAAGAATGGTGTCGAATGAAAGAGAGATCACTGGTGACCAAAGACGATCGTAAGTACAAGATTACTCAAGATTAATTTCTGATACAAGAGAAGATTAAGAAATTGAGTCTGATCTTAAAGAACACTAGAAGAACGTTTTATGAAAATATTGCCTTTGTTCTCTTTGCAGAGTTTCAGCGTCAGTTTCGTCACACTGTAAGGGTGCAGTTGGCCGGACACCATATACAACATTGACGAAAGGTGTTGCACTCAAACAAAAAGTGTTCCATTTATTCAATCAACCATGCCATAAATATTTGAATGACCAGTGCATTGGCGGCGTATGCAAATGGAACCACAGCTTGCCACCTGCTCGGGACATTTATCACAAACTGATGCTGTTAAATGACGAGACCGTGAAATACATGTATTTCAATTTCGTTTTGAGAACCAAAAAAGCTTTCCTCGTCTACTTTCCATCGATGTGCGAAGTGCTCGGAAAACGAAAAATGAGATCGATTCTGATAGGAGCAATCAGCAAATGTGAAGAACGGGACATTGCATCTCTTAAGTTTGTGTTCAGTGGGCTGGTATTTTATGGTTCGTCGAAAATGGAAGCCCTAACCACCATAACCGATTACTGCAGCAAGAGCAGAAAGTGTTATGACGTTCTTCTTGAAATAATGATTGAAACGGATGCTCTGTATTTCGTTGACACGTTGAAGCAATACTACTTATACGGGACTATCCGTACGGAATCAATGTACAAACTGTTACAACAAGTCGTCGACGCACCTGGTACGGCATTATTGTCGGTATTTATTGATGTTTTGGATAAATACTCAATGTGCCGCGGCTTCGATGAGAAAGCATTGAAAAATATTATACCCAGAGCTGCGAGTCTCGTTAAGGGTAATCTAAGTCTGACACAACAACTAAGTAACATCGTAAAGCGAATGGATTAGTTTTGTTACTTTGTTTTACTTTTCTGTATAATTTTGAGCATTTTTGATATTTTGGATCCTTCGAACTGCTTTGGACTTTTTTCATTTTGTTCTTTTGAGTTATTTGCTTTGAATTTGTCTTCCTTTAATTTTGTTATATTTTGAATCTGTTGAACTGCTTCGAAATAATTGAAATTCATTTACCAGTAATTAACATGAATTCACTTCTATTAATTTACTTTCTGTTTTCATTAATAAAAACCGCAAAACAAAATCAATTCTTTTTATTCAATGGAATCAACGTACTTCGAGCATGAGTACTGAAACTGGACAGTGTAAATTTTGGAACAAATTTTCATACTAAATATTTAACACCTGTCATTAGAAGCACTTTTGCTTGAAGCGCGTTGATGAAATGCAAGAAATGGTCATTTTTGATTTTTCACCGTTTAGTTGTATAAATCATTCACTTTGATTAAATTATTTAAATTGTGGTCTCGCTTCGCTCTGGCCACAGACGTAGAAATAAAATTTTCAACTTTTCTTCCCTCGTTGAACAAATCATTCATTTTCATGCCGAGAGCTTAAATTACGAGAAAAATTCTGTTTTACCCAGAGAATTTCAGGAAAGTCAGGTGACCTGTGACTAACACTGTTTTGAATAGTTAATACAAGAGAATTTTTCTGTTGCTAGAGGTCGATTTTAGAGCAAAAATCCAAGATTTAAGGTACATTTTGAGTGGCTACTATGTCAAGAAAACGATTCGGGAATTGATGTGTGTGGGCTCGTTAGAAAGTCTCGTTCATCACAAAAAATATACTCCAGCTCTCAGAGACCGAGTGGATTGAATTTCGAAGAATCTAAATAAGTTAAAATAACTTTGACATTCTCGTCGAAATAAGTGAATAAAAGTGAGAATAGTGTGAGAACGTAGCTAAACAATGACTGTCTTTCAAAATCTTTGAAAATAGTGAGTCGCATGCCTGCCTACATTTGTGTGCCTCAAAATTTGTAATTTGTAAAATTTTAATGCGTGGAAAAAGGCCATATTCATGTCAACCAGCACGAATATAATTTTAAAATCGAACTGCTAACATTAGTCAGAGCTTGTCTCTTATTTATGACTCCGTTAATAGATCAATCGAAGAAAGTCTAGTCCGCAAGGCAATTCTTTCATTCTACGTTTTTGAATATATTCCGCTTACGTGATAAGCAATATTATTGTCAACACTGCTAAACTGTCACACTAGCGCCACATAGCCACCTTTTAACCGAACTACTCTGTTCAATCATTTATTCTAGTTCAGTGTATTCAGTACTCGTTTCCATAATGGCCACAGTTTTTTGACATTCCGTCGTTGTTACAAAGGTGAAAGAATTAAATTGTGTTTTTTAAGTTCTGCCTGTAGAAAACTTAGATTTCCGTGATAATGATCGTACAAAAAACTTTTGAAGAAGTAATGTGAATACAGCGACTTGGACTTGGATTGTGAAAATTTGGTGAAAGTGCTGATTGAGTGATTTTTACGTGTGATTATTAAAAAAAAAGAAAAGAAAGAAAGAAACGCAAAATATAAGACGGATATTACAATAAATAAAAGAATTGCCTCGAGAATATTGAGTTGTGCAATTTCAGGTAAATTCGCAATTTTACTTCATTGTTTCATATTTTTAATTGTGACAACTTCAAATAAAGAATATTTCTCTTGTTTTGGAACGATTTCGTGAGATTGGCCCTGACATATTTCGTTTATTAGTTTAGTTATACTTTTACCAAACGATATTTTTTACTTCCAAAATTAATCGACACCTAAGGTATACCTTTAATACGTTTCACGATTGTGGATGACTCAATTTTAGTAACATTTCGAGATAATCCCCTGGTTACATGAATCAATGTTTTGTTGACCTTTTCGAAAACAAGAGTTTTGGTCGTTTTGGTGTAGTAATTTTCTTTTCGGTTACAATAACACGACAGGAAAATAATAAGCATTTATGACGTTCGCGTTCCATATGGTTGAGAAATAAGTGTCGTCAGTGCGTTATTATTCTATAGCACAGTCGAAATTTGGAGTATACAGTAACCAAAACACTTGAATTCGTTATTTACCTACAAAATCCATATATTGCGTAGATACCATGTGTGCTAGCGGTTCTTCTTAAACTTGTGGTGGAGGTTACAGTATCGATCTTGTATTTTTTGGGTGGAAATGTAATAAAACATTGTTTAGACGAACAAGACATAAAAAAAACTCTTCAATTAAACACATGTAACGGTCTTACAGTGGCGAAATCCAATTGAATGTGTTTCAAATCGGTGCATAAATTACGATATTTTCTATTTATAAACGTTTTAATGCTGTCGTTATGCTTTTGTATGTTACCATATTGCCTTACACGAAATCCGAAATTAGCGCATTGTTCAGTAGCTGCGATTTCAGTTCGTAGGCGTATGACATGGAGTTTGATTTGAATAGCTCGACAGAAACAATTCAACCGTTATCTGCAGCAATTACAAAAATAAGAGGTCGCAAAAGAAGATGTTAGTATATGGTCTCATATAGACATTAAACAAAAGAAGTAATAGATTTAATTGTTATTATCGCGTCTGCTAAATGGTTAAAAAAAAGCTGTAATCCTCCTACTGTAATTATTGTACCATTACAACTGTATATTCGGGTGTATAATGCGAGGCTATTTAATTTGTGTGATAAGCAATTCCATGAATCCGATTGAGTCAATTCAATTAATGGAAATACCAGACTCAAAAGTTTTCTTTTTTGAAGTTACAATTACTGTTCTCATCCGTATCGTGTAAAGTTGGTAATAAATTGTCTCAACATTTTGTTATCATTATCGCTTTTACAGTTGTGTCACAATGCGATAATTATATTAAATATTGATAATTTGACGTATACGGTGCTGTGTATACTCGTAACTAACAAAATAACATACGAACGGCGAACCAGACACATTTGAATCTATATCGAAGTCATTATAATTTTTCTGTTCAGGTTTTTTTCGTTTTGTTTAGCGTTTGTGTTTTTATTGAGTGATACGATCATATAACTCACGATAAATTGAATCAATTTTAACTTAATGCCAAACAATTAACGAAGAGAGGAAGCTGAAAGTTGTTCTGTTGTGTATGATGTAACTCGTTTTTATTTGAAAGAATCAACATTTTATCTCCTTATCTGAAAGTAGATACCAAAATTGTTTTATGCTTGAGATAGAAATTTATTTTCTTTTATGACACATTAGAGCCATTAGAGTTAACAACAATGTGAAACAATTTCGACGAGTTTTATGTTTCCTTTAAATGAGTTGAGCACTTAAAGTCAAAAGGTGCTAAATTTCATTCGTACGATCTGTTGATTTCAAATATTTAGCATTTAGCAAGGTGTATGGTACACATGACAAGAAAAACATTTATTTTTCTGCAAAATGTTGAGTTGTGAATTTGAATAAATGCAATTGAACGAATAACATTTTTGTATAGTGCGTGACTCGATTAATATTACCTTCAAGTATACTGGTTACTGGTTATGCGGCTTGTATGCACATGGTGTTATTATTTCAGTTTGTCGCAAAACAACATTCTATGGTTTCGCAATTGATGCACCACATCAGAAATTGACTTTCTTTGCACAGAAATTCAATCATTAAATCAGCGACCATTGCATACATAACAAATTAATTCTTCAATGCAGAGGTCACATCCCCGGTTCGGAATCGTTTTTAAATCATACCTGTTCAGTTCTTAAGAATGAAATTGATTGACTAATGATTGGATGAAAATATACTCATACAACAATCGAGTGAATTGGTTCCGTTGTCACATACATTTCTGTAGTTGCTACCTCAAAATTACAATAACAGATGGATATTTCTGTTGTACGTCTGAATTTTTCCTATTGCGCCAAATATACGTCTCGTATGTTTTTAACGAGCTTCATGATTAATTAATTACTGTCAATATTGAACAAACAGAAAGGTAGATATAATTGTCGAATGCCATTTGCATTTCTATAATTACAAGAAACAGGCTAATGTAGAAATGAATGAATGAAGTCGACGAGAAAAAATGTGTAAAGTTTGTCATCCCATTGGAATCATTAACTTTGTTACCTCACATTGCGTGTGCATGAACAGCTACAGCTATTTTATAAATACGTTGCAATATGTGTTACCCCCTGGTAATTAATCTCGTTTTAAAATGACTCGTATGATTCTCGTCTGATCAAATTGATACAGTCTTTTCAAGTACTATTAGCAGCTCTAAACATATTTTTATCCTCAAAGAACCTTGAGCCGTATCCTGGAAGTTGTATCATTCTCACAACGTAATTGTCTTCCCATCCCCACAGTTGAATTAATAGGCAAGAAAATATTAGAAAAGAAATATTTTATAACCTGTATCACGTTAAGATTACACTAAATTCGAAAAATTCATCGAAAAATAATGTTTCCCTTTCTACTGGTTTTTTTCAGAATTATAGCATGTCTGTGCTGCCTACAGAATCCGTTTTGAATGTTACAACAAAAACTCCTAATCTTATGGTAAGAGTAACGGAGACATCAGCTGCCGCACTTGCCATGGACCCGCTGAGCCATGTTGGAGATGGTATTTTTCTACAAACAAAAACTGCGCAAGGCATCGCCGGGGCTTTCGTGTGGGTGGCATTATTTTTAACATGTCAACAGGTTCGTCTGAATATTTTATTTTCCATTTTATGCTCTATCAGCTACCATAGAAATTAATCACGATTTAGAAGGTTGTGTCTGAAATTTGTGGCATCTAAACGATTGGTGTTGTTTGAACACTTTTTTTTCGTTTGAATTTTCAATAAAAAAAAATTGAAAAATGTAAATATTTGATGGGAACTAATAGTCAATACATTTCGATAAGAGAAATTAATAACATTTTTAGCTGATAAGATTACATTGAACGAACAATTTCAATTTATTTTTTGTGTTTGATTACAATTTCTACTGCACACTCAGAACAACGTACAAATTACAATACACTCATATAAGCCGAAACGTCAGTACGTACTCGAGTGTATTCTTATTATTTTAATTAAAACGGCAAGCCATCTGTTGTTTTGACAATAACGTCAAACGTAAGCAATGGGCAATATGTATTTTCAAATAAATGTTTAAACAAATAAAGTGCTAGATTTTGCATAACACTATGCGACACTTTAAACTAAATAACTAACAGACTGAAACGTTATATGACATACAGATACACGTTCAAAGACTGAAACATAAGAATCGTTTTATTGCTTGAAAAACATATGATGATTTCATGCTATCAAGATTAACAACCAATTTTGCCAAGGTAAACTTCAAAAATTATATTTTCAATTAGATGACTAATTTTAGCGAATTTGTTCATCATATGATTCAAAGAGTTACCAATTTTTAATTCACTATTTTATTCAGAAGTCACGTTTTATTGTCGCTTGTTTTTGCCAAGCATTTTTATGTCCAAAAATCTTTCGTTTCACATATTCACTAACTTGGTAACTTAGTACTGAGTCAACATTCAACACAATCATAGTACATCGTAGGTCAAATCGCCAAAAAAAGGTTTTCCTATGAAACTACACACTACGACCTCTTGCATATATTTGGAGGGAAGACGTATGTGACCTTTAAATTCGCATTGAAAAGATTATTCTTTCAATGAACTTCTGTTGCCAAAAATGTTTATACAAAAATTTCTGCATCAGGCTAGGTGAAAAATGTAGGTATTTAATCGGTCAAATTACTGGCTTCCATCAAGGTAAGCGAGTTTAATTGCGTTGCGCATAAAGCGTATAAACGAGCTAATATTTCAATGTGAAACAGATTCAAACAGAATCAAACCGAGCGCCATTAATTGCTACTATATATACTATAAGCGTTGTAGTGTTGCAACAGTTCTCATCAAAACAGAAATGAAAATTTGTAAATTATTATTATCAATCGGCTGATTTACTCTCTGCTACCAGTGTACGCACAACACAACATTTTGATCAGAAGTTGTGCGAAACACGAACAATGAATTTTTTACTCATCAGAATCGAATGTTTTGAATTTATTTTATTGCCCATTTTTACTCGTGAATGAAACAATGTATATTCCATTGGAGGTTGGGCATTTCTATGCTCATTACATTATGGTAAACCGAAATTGTTGATAGATGAGCGTTCAATGACTCCTAAAATGTGAATGTATGATTTATAGGTGAGTGTCTATGTATATATACAGTACACGGTACACATAATACGTTGGGAATTATATCATCTCTCTAAACGGTTTAAAAATAAATATAACAAAATTGGTAAAGAAGAACTGGAAACAATATACACTAAAACGAAAATGAAATAGAATGTGGAAAGACGCGATACATAACCAGCCAATTTTGCAAGCAAATCGAATATCGAATTGTGTAGCCATCATAAAAAGAATTAATTCATGCTAATTAAGCGATTCGTTTGATATATGTTTGGACGGTTGCATGAAAGTAAAATAGAAATTAAGGGAATCTGTTATTTTACTATTTATGTTGCCCATTGAGCGTAGCAAGCTAACTGTTCTGATTTGCGCTATTTTTCGAAGAAATTGTTTATGTTCTTTGATTGCGAAAGATTTGTGCTTTTTGGACCAAACAATTTTCTATGCGATGAATTGATGATTGAAGAATAACTTAAAATACATTAGCAATGCCCTGACCATGGACCGACCTGTTTTAGCTCAAGTATGATATATTATACCTGAGACCTGATACTCAAAGTTTCAGGTTCCCGGTGAGGTCTCTGTAGGCTCTACTAATTGCTTGTTAAAATCACAGCTGATCAATGGACAAAAGTAGCAGCAAAATATTGTCGAGATCAGGCTTCATGGCCTGAAAACTTCCAGAATCTTGATTTCTGAGCCTAATTTTTGATTGACTAACTTATATAACTTGCATATTAGTACATGTCATTGACTTTAATGATTCTAGAAATATCGGTTTTCTGGGTAGAATCCACCTTTTGTTGATGCTAGAAAGTTTGAATGCGTTTGCATATTGTGTGGATAAAACTGTCTATCTCAGTTTGGACATAGTTTCGCCATCGTGAAATAATGCCGTCCACATTCTCAGTGCTGTCAGTAAATTTAAACCATCGATAACTCGACAAAACTGCATTCTAAGCAGCAAAATGTGTGTATGGGCCTAATTAGGAAGACTGGGAGACAGAACGCACATTGGACTTCATAAGATAAACATTTGTCGAATTATCGACGATTTAAATTTACTGGCAGCACTGAAAAATGTGGACGTTATTATTGCATGCTCCAAAAATCTAAAAATTAATTTTCTTTTGAAACACATTTTATGACATGCTAAGCTGAAGATTTATATTAAAATTCCAAAATCCATTTTTTTTATGACCAATAATCCAAAGAAACATCTGTGTGAAATCAAATCAAATCATCAATCTCGATTTGTTTGATATAAGTACGCACGTCGCACATTGACATGCTTTTTCATGTGTTCAACAAGAGGTATGTAATTGATAAATAATCAATAAAGAAACTGGATATCTGAAATATCCTCTTGTATTTAAGATCAACTCAGGAAGCAATCACATTTACCCTAAACGTGCTGTTCCAAAGCGGACGACAAGAAGCATCACATTTAAAATAAATCCAACTGTTTGGATCGATGAAACGTTTCCAAGTTTTGCATGCAAAAACTAAAATGGAACATTAAAAAGAAATTTTGATAAAAATCAATACATTTCCGGACTTTATTTTCTCGTTTTCGTCACTAAATCCATGTCGGTTGTTTGCGGGGAGATTTCAACTTAAGGCTTTTTTTAACGATAAAAACAAACAAACCATTTTTTATGAAAAGACACCACTTGATACCATATTGATGGTGTGGATGTTAAAGTTCTTTTTTTGTGTGTCGTCCATAAGAATTGATTGAAATTATTGAAATTGATTCGTATACGACACACTGACTAAAAATATCGACTGCGAAGCAGAAATAGAAAAATAGAAATGAAAAATAAATGAGACTTCGTTGTGTGTAATTGGTGCTAACAATCGATTTATTTTTATCATTTTGTCCAAGTTTAATTCTTACTCGTCGATAGTGGAAAAGTTTACAGTCGCACAACTACTTCCACTTATGTGGCACACCTAAGTTTGAATTGCGAACATTCACTTTGCAGTTAAGCGTTACGTACGTTCAACTGAGAGCTAATTTATTTTTATCAGCAGGAATTATTTATTAAAAGTCAGGAATACCAGACCAAACAAATCAGACATGAATTTCGACAACGAAATTTTATTAAATTCATAAAATTCAGATAAAATAAGTTAACATTTCCTTATACTGTTTGGCAAATGTCTTGAAAAGAATTTTATTTTGATAAAACGTGAAATGTGGATGTCACGTCATTCTTATATTTAAATTCAATTTCGATAAAATTAACACGAAAGCGGAAAGCATACCAATGTCGGCTTGGCTTCTGTGATTCGAAATAATACTTCCAACTCGACACAATATTGTGTCAGCTGAAAGCAGAAAGTACCTGTATTATCGGTATACATATAAGGCTTATAGCTTTTCTTTTGATACTGTTCCATCTTTTGAGTACATATATATAAATGGAAAAAACAACATCAGCACGAACCGAATCACCATAGGGGATGGTCAAAGAAAAATCGATATGTGTCGCATAAAAATATATAAAAAAAATTGTTTAAATTAATAACTTGTTTGCTTTCTGTGAACTGGTGACTTGTCGTTTATAATAAATTACAAGAAGCGTGAACGTTGAAGATCGAATAACTTCAATTTATTTTAATGGAAACTGAAACATTTTGTTTATTCTTCTTGTCAAGTGAATATCTTCACTTAACTCTCAATTCTATAAATAAGTTGTTAAAGCTAGGGATAATACCGAATAATAATAATAATTCTCTAGGCTACATCCTATCTGAAGGATCTAAACTAAAACACTTTCGAAAGTAGCTGCCAAATGTGTCAAATGCCATGTGAAAGTGAAAAGCATATTGCTTGGATTTAAGAAAAGCCAGATCGCAAATGTGTCTTATTAACTTTGCAAAAAAACATCCAAATTATTATAAATGGGAAATTATAAATTGATTTGCTTGTTATCGTTTGTTTATTCAAACATGTAAAATGGACTTTACTGTAGATTACTTATCGATATGCAAGGCAAAAACATAATTTTTCATTATAAAAATGAAAGGAAAATAGAACATTAAAGTCGTGTCCCTTGACAATCGAGATCTGGTTTTCTCAGTCGCAAGATTAATTTAAAAATAAAAAGATAATTTTTTGGTTCGAGCTAAGCAAGTTACATATACAAACAATTGTTTGTTATCACAAAGGCACATTTCAAACGCGTGCTGATGCTGATACAAAAATGTATTTGTTTTTGGATAATGATTCAGGGTTTTGGAGACAAAAATTTGAAAATGTCATACTTGTTGAACATATAATTTGAGCATAGCGCAAACATTTGTAAACAGATGAAGACGTTCATTTTATTTCATCATAACTGTTCGATGCCATTTAACCTTTTACAAACTGCAATAGGCTCACCGTATAATCGTAAAAGTTACATCTCCTGGTCCACCTCAGGGCCTATTTTTGGAAATTTGTTTGGACATTTTTTTCCAAAATTTCCAAAAAATTGCTAAAAAATTCCAAAAACTGCGAATGTCCAAAAACCGAATTTTTCCATAATTTCGAACTGTTTTGGCAACTCTTGAGCTCAGCCTTATGTTTTAGCCGGCTCTCAATGATTTATGTTTGATTATTGACGCTCTCATCTTTCAAATTAGACATGCTCGTCTTCATTTGAAACCTGATAGTGTCAAGAAATAATCGAGAGTCAGTTAAAACACAAGGCTGATTCAGCAGCTGCCAAAACCGTTCGAAATGGTTGAAAAATTTGGTTTTCCAAAAATATGCTCTGGTCCGCCTAATGATAACACAAAATCTTGTACTTCAGTACATTACAGTACTGTACATCTTGGTATATTGAGAGAACCTTATTCGTTGTCAATAATCTAGCTGTTTCTTAAAATTCGTTAAATTCGTTTAAAATCAAATTTTTATTATTTACCCTACCTATCGTTTTACTCAATGTTCCTTACAGATTTTAATACAATAACTTTCGACGGCATCTTCAATTTACAGTCATTCTTAGAATTTGCTTACATAAAAATGAAGCAGCGAAGATAACCAATTTTGCTCTCCCTTCTTTTCAGATCTACCAGCACTTGAGATGGTATACAAATCCACAGGAACAAAGATGGATTGTGCGAATATTGTTCATTGTTCCAATATATGCAACATATTCGTGGATAAGTCTACTGTTTTTCAATTCAGAAAGTGTGTACGTGTATTTTTTCACTGTCAGAGATTGTTACGAAGGTTTGTTATATACGTTCGACTTTCACATTACGCTTTATGATTGAAAAGGATGTTCACATGAAAATGATTTTCGTTTATTTTCCTTTACAGCATTTGTAATATACAATTTCCTTTCCCTTTGTTATGAATACTTGGGTGGTGAGGGTAATATTATGTCAGAAATCCGTGGCAAACCGATAAAATCATCATGTCTTTATGGAACATGTTGTCTGGGAGGTTTGTATTTTGCGTCATTTATTTTTGCTTTCTCTGACTTAATTATCACCTTCTTTATACGTAGGTAAAACTTACACCATCGGATTTTTACGGTTCTGCAAACAAGCGACGTTGCAATTTTGTTTGGTTAAACCTCTGATGGCATTTGTAATAATATTTTTGCAAATTTTCGGTCATTACCATGATGGTGATTGGAGGTAAAAAAATTTATTGCTGTTACTCATGCCTCAAACTGTCTAAATCTAAATGATGTTCTTATTTTACAGTGCGAATGGTGGTTACATTTACATAACAATCATTTATAATATCTCCGTTTCGCTCGCTCTTTACGGGTTGTACTTATTTTACTTTGCCACACGCGATCTACTGACTCCATTTGAACCTGTACTTAAATTTTGCACTGTTAAATCGGTGATTTTCTTGTCATTCTGGCAAGGTGTTGGTCTGGCTATCCTAGAAAAAGCTGAGGTGATTTCGCCTATTGTCAGCGATGGAGCTACCACCTCAGCTGGTACTGTATCAGCTGGGTATCAGAATTTCTTTATTTGCCTAGAGATGTTATTCGCTGCTATCGCCCTCCGATATGCATTCCCTTATCAGGTATTTTCATCACATTAATCATTTGAATGGAACTGGAAATTTGAGTAAAATATTTTCCGTTTCAAACAGGTGTATGCTCAAAGTTGCATGACAGACGTTCATGGACGATCCGTAACTATGCAGTCTATTTCCAGCAGCCTGAAGGTACATTTTTGTTCATTGTTATGTCTGAAGCATTTTTTCTAATGAATTTTGAATGTAGGAAACGATGAATCCAAAAGATATTATGACAGACGCGATCCACAATTTCCATCCACAATATCAACAGTACACGCAGTACAGTTCAGGTAATTGAATTTCAATTTTATTTGGACATTTGGATGTTTAGATGTTGTGCACATTTGTTGGTTTGATTTTTTTGATTTTATGCGAGCCGAGATTGTTGCAAATAATAATCGAACAGCTCTGGCATGCTTTTTTTTATAATTTTCTATCAGCACATCAGTTCTTACGCGGTAGATGTTATAGCAAGCACAAGTATTTTTTCATTCTCTGTTTTTGTAAATTATTTCTTAATGCTCATAAGTGACGTGCGTTTTTGAAAGTCAAATATTCGGGTTACTTCCGGTTTAGATTCACACACGTTGCCCAATGAAATTTTATTGTTTGAAGTTAAATTTACTTCACATCGGTTAAACAGTGAAATGTGATACGGAAATTCTACCGGCGATCCAAGAGTAGTGTAATTTCGTCATAAATACAGCTGATGTAAGAAGTACTTTTGAGCTGATCAGCATTCTAACTAACCGTTCGTTTTAGTAGATTACGGTGCCATTAGAATTTATTTCAAATGATTTACGTACGATAGACGCTAGCAGTTTTATTCTGATCACCGTAGAAATCGTTTAGAGCACTTGATCACAACTAATGAAACAAAAACACCAAACTAATTAGAAAGCTGTGAAAGAGCAAAACGAAATTGTCGAAAGATTTTTTCTTCGAAAATGTAATTGAATCTAAATTATTATTTCCAGAGGTCACGTCGTCCCAACAATACGAGAAACTTTAAATAAAAGCTACCCAAAATATCCATTACACGAAATGCTTAAACTTTATCTCATCGACTTTTATAACATGCATTACTATAGCTTGAATGAATTGAGTAAAATTTATTGTTTTTTCAACTCAAGAACGTCTGTCGATTTTGTAAAAGGATTGTTTTCGTTTTTTTTTTCAAATAAATATTTTTTTTTGTGTTAATAGATAGTCTGTATGTATTTTAGTAATACTACTGCCTGATTTTCGATTTTTTTTTAAAGATGAAGTGAAATGAATTTGTGTTTATTTATGATAATTTCTTATGAAATAAGGTCAATGAAGTGAAACTAATGTGAAATTTAATTTAAAACAAGAAACTAAAATCGAATTTATTATGCAATGAAAATATCGGATCGAACCTAAATCTACACTCGGGAACTCTGACATACGGTGCCAAAACCACACACTCGTCAACAACGTGAAAAGCCAACTGGCACAAGATTTCATGTTACCAGAATTTGGTAGATGCGAAATTAAGTTGATGAGGATCGGAACAGGATCTGAAGGTCAGATTATCTGAATATGATTAGAACTGATTGAAATGTTTTGCCTGGCCAGAATTTACAACTGATTGAAATGTTTTACCTGGCCAGAATTTACCTGAAATCTGATGGTCACATAAATCAGGTCAGACATCAGGTATGTCTTGGATTTTTTCAGGTATCACTGAAATCTGCCCTGATTTACCTGGACTTTTACCTGGTCTTCAGATTTCAGGTAAGTTCAGGTCAGTTCAGATTCAAGTTGTTCCAGATTGACCCGAAATTCGAGTTCAGATCAAGGGATACCTGACACTCCAAAGTCTTAACGGGATTCGGATTGTGAAAAAATTGATTTAAAAAAGTGTGATCTTTTTGCTTCGTGTGTGAGATTCCCCGACACAATCTACTCATCGGCAAGCATCCAAAATTTGATTAATCTTTTGTTTCGAAAATGTTACTTCCGTACAATTACATCCATTTTGGCAATGTACCTGTTTTGTCAAGTCGTCTATTTGAGATAACATCTCATAAAAACGCAATGGCCTCATTTTAAACGTTTGGATAAAGTCAAAATATTAAACTATCATCATTTGAACCAGAAAGAGGAATTGTTGCGTGTTTCCGTTTCAACGACAAAATCGGTTTTTATTAACTGTAAAGCTACCCGTAGTTGTAGTCACATCTTTGGAAATGTGTATTTACTTTTACACTACAATTGGATGTAGATTTTTCATTGCATTTTAAATTTTTTGACTCAATTTTTACATTATATGGTATAGTTTTCCTTTAACCTTTCGGAAACGGAACTCTGTTATCGATATCGATAACAAGAGAAAGCGATTAAAGAAAATTGTAATTGTTTAAACAAAGGAAAAGGCAGATGTAATCTAATCATTCCATTGTGATACGCTTGCCGTTTATGAAAGGTTAATTTAAAAGAAATTAAAATTATTAAAATGCACGCCAATAGTATTTACTGAGACGGGCTTAAATTGCAACGAAACTTAATTTTCTTTTACCTCAAAGCGCCAACCAATAATGTAGATACAGTTGAAGTAAATTAGCTCAGAGGCACAGTATTTAATTTGCATCGATTTGACCACCACAACTTAAAATGTGCCTTTCTTTTTCACGTACGGAAGCAATGTCAAATATTTAAAAAAAATCACTTTGGATACAAAGTTTAATTGGTCAGATTGGAATTTATCTTAAATGGGTCCGTCCTAAAAACAGTGGGAGAAATATTGTATTTCGTCAATCTGCATAATTTCATTGGTGTGAATTTCTTATCATCAGAATTATACAGAAAAGAAAATGTTCGAATTATTCTTACTGAAAATAAAACGAAAATTTGTAAAAAAAAATAAACACGGACCCTCCGTCTAAACGAAAATTCTGTTTCTGGAGAGTGTTTCAATAGATCAGCTCAATGATTTGAGTTGGTATATTTGGGATGTACATTTTTAACTGAAAACATTGAATTGTTTTTTTTTTCTGTTAATTTATTATCAAACTTGCTCATACATAAAGGCTTTTGTAAATAATGTTGGCTGATCGCATTCAAATAAGAAAAACTATTTAATGAATTTATAATGAAACAAAACTTTAAAATTATAAAAAAATAAAAATTTGTAAATTGCACGAGAGCGCATGATTTAAAATTTCTTTTATTTTTTAATTGATTGATATTTTTTACAAATTTGATTTAAGCAAATTATGGTGAAGATCATATGGTAGAAATAGGCCATAGGCAATATATCCAATAAACACAGAGTATTATATAATAAAGGACCTTTGCTTAAAGGCATGAAAAACGTCGTCAGTATTCTACAGTATTAATCATTATAAAAGTGAAATTGAAACTGGAAGTTACTTATAACTGAAACTTTTCAATTTAAAGAAGAAATAATTTCGAAATCAAATTTCGGTCTTTGCTCATGATTTTATTTAAAAACATGAGAAAATATCTAGAACAACGTTTCAGCCTACAATCGAATTTCACAGTTTTACGGTTGGATTGAACATATTTCATCTTCAAATTATTTCGACAGTAACTTTTTGTTAACTCACTTTGAAAATCCGTTCCGTATTCCAAATAATTCACGAATTCTTTTCCGTTAAATTTCTAGTTACATAAATGATTAATTCGGTTCTGGTAAGGATCCTATTTTATACCGCTCCGGAAAATAATGTGCGAAATTGACAAACAAATGATCTCTGTTTTAACACATCCAATTCAATTTTTATGTTATGATCTTCACCGCTGTTGAATGGTATAAGCCAAACTTTATCTATCTGAAATCTCAGAAATTGATGTTTGGTATTTTACGTATTATTTTAACAGTGTGCTTAATATTGGAATGATTTTTATTATATCATTATCTGCAAAAGACAAAAAATAACCTAATGTGATACAAACATAAAATTTTGCGGCAAAAAAAGATAAAACAAATTGATTGAATAGTTAAGTTAATTTTATTATCCGACTCGGGAGTGATTGAATTTGGATTTGTGTCAAATTGAATTACTTCGGAAATTGATTTTAATTTAAGATAATTTTAAATCCATTTCTCTTAATTTATTGTGGTAGATTTTCTTCTTTTTTTTTTGATAAATACAGCATAATGTTAGTACAACTTTTTTGGTGTTATTTTTATGTATTCTGGTTTGTTGTCGACCTGGTTTTTGCTTTTCAGTTGATTGGGGATTATATATTGTAATTCAGATAATTCAGGGAACATGTATAAAGATCTAATTCTTTATGATTCGATTTAACGTGTCGCTACCTCAATAATAAAATGTCTCTTAATCGCTCAATTTAGGTAAATTTTCTCAGAAATATGTTAGGTGCGTCTAAATGCAACAAATTTAAATCATCGTCGTCAGTCCGTCCTATAATATGATAGATATTTTTTCGTTTAAGTTTTTATCCGGCTTTCCAATCAGGTAAATCGGTGGAGTTGGCTTGCTAATTAGACATATTCAATCGTATTGATGATAATTCATCTGCCTAGCATTCGTTGTCAATCTGTGCGAAAATTATTTTAATAACAAATTAGAAGACTCTTTGCCTTGGTTAACACATTCAAATTAATTGCGGCTTGCCAACTTTCGGCACCCTGGACTTTACTTAAATACACGGAAAATTCGGCAAATTCGACATTTGTTGTGTGCTGCATATATTTGCTGCAGACTGAATAATGTTCCCGTGTGTTGTATTACAACAAACATGTAATATGAATATTTTCAAAATATAGTTCCGGCAACAATATTATTCAGCTCGTAGGAATATTGTGAGGTTCCCAGGTATATATTTGCTGTGTGCTGAATTATATCTTCAAATTAGTTGTGGGATGTATTACTTAACTTTACCTGCATGCCGAATATTGACTAAATGGTACTGTCGAACTATACCTGCATGCTGAATATTGACTAAATGAATAAAGTCGTCTGAATTTAGAATGGACTTGGACTATGCAACAATAAATTTATTGTTTTAATGAAATAAAAGGAAGATCTCAAGAACATACGCATAAAGATGATTATCAAATCTAATTTTATTTCTTCATTTAAAGTTATTTCTATTTTTACCGAATTAATATGCAATGATAATGTTACATTTATGTATTTCAATAGAAATTTTGACGAACGAACTTTTAAATCCATTTTCGGTGTTAAAGGCTTTTGAAATGTTAACAGAAATAGTTGGTGGTATTCAGCAATAAATGATGGAATTTGTTTATGTACTGTCCGTTTGACAAGAGGATCGCCACGGTTCAGCAGGGGGTTTTGAACATTTGTTTTTTACACGTTGGCACAAGTACTCTTGTCAGATTCAAGATTCTTTTTACGAAGGTTACGCTGATTATACTTTGTGAAAAAGGCCAATACCTTGCAAATATGTCACATCTTGGACAGAATTTGACACTGCAATATCTGCAACATGAAAAAACTAAATGAAACCCCCTGAAACCCCGTGCTTCCACCTACGTAATATACACAAACTAGGTGAGCCAATCTTAATTTATTAATTCGCGTAATAGATGCTCACTATTAATGTGAACAGTTTTTTTGTAGAACGATTGAAAAAACCTCTAATTCAGAACCAGGCTCAGAATCAAAATAATAATATCCGATTACATTGCTTAGTGGGGAGGAGTACTACATTTCATAGAAAATAAATTCAATTAAATGTTGTTGCATAACCCATTCTAAATACGGACGACTTTATTCATTTAGTCAATATTCAGCATGCAGGTATAAATATGCCTGTGTGCTGCATAAAGCAAAGTAACAACGGTTCGAAATAAGACTGCCACTATATGCAAGCAGTATAGCAGCAGTGGTAAAGTCGTTGGCAGTCAGAAACTGAGGTTAAGCATCGATGGTCGCGGTCCGTACTTGGGTGGGTGACCGGAAAAAACGTAAGCAAAAAAAAAATTCTGTTAGCAATTTAATATGATGAATTTAAATATAAATCTACGGCTAATAACAAAAAATAATAATAAAATTGAAAATAATAAAAAAAAAAATTTTGAAAAAATTTTTTCGTTTTTTTTGCTAACGCAAATAATATTGATAAAGTTAATTAAATCAATTTCTTCTATTAAACGATAAATTAGGTTGTTTATTGAATTGAAAAAAATGGCGTCATTTTATATTATAAAACAGGCATACAGCTAAGACCTGCACGCTGAAAAATAATATCCAGCACACAACAACAATATTCATTAGGCGGGCATTGTATGATCCTCAGATATGCAATATGCAGCACACAACTAATGTTCTATAATCGTGAAGCTGTTCCCGATTTCTTCGTCTGGGGTGCATATATGAGTTTTCCGTGTAGTCGAGGAATGCCTCCAAATAAATTTCTAAAAATCCAAAACTGAATTCTAGATTTTTAGAAATTTATTTGGAGGTATTCGACGACTATTTAAGTAAAGTCCAGGGTGCCGAAAGTTGACAAGCCGCAATTATTTTGAATGTGTTAAGCGATGAATGGGCCTATGTTTATTCGAAATCAGTCCTAACCCGCGCTCGTTTCGTAAAGTTCGATTCATACAGGCTCGATCGAATTGAAATTTGATCAAATTGAAAAACTCAAACTTGGAAGGTAGTAAGTTGGATTTTTTTACATAGACTACAGGTCGATCGTGGAGGGACGCACTTCTGAGATTTATGGAATAAATGGATTGAATTGAATAAATGGAACAAATGAACCACTTGGGGTCGGTTCTTTTACGAGTAAGTCACACATTTGATCGGAAAGAAACTCAGCCTCTTAAGAATTCTCATATCAAATGAAGTAATAGTAAAGCAGCTGATATGCTTGTCGTCTGTTAAAAGTCAATTCTTTCCGATTGAAAAAAATTAAACGAAAATATTTTTTCCATTGTTAAAACAATCGAACTCAAAGAACGTAACTTAAGAAGATTGTTGACAAAACTTGGGAAATTTTGAAGTTTCCGGAAGTGTCTGGCGCTATATAAATGTGTCCATCAAACAGTACTCAATCGATAAAATTGATTAATAGTAAACCAGCTGCTCGATTAGCAGTACCTATTTTCTTGAGCGTAGATAGGTAGATGGGTAGCATCAAATGCTAAGCGCATTACTGACTCACTGTAATGTATGTGACCATTGTATGTAAAATAAACCGTAAGTACTAAGCATTATTCTTCATTATAAGCTTTATAATCGCTATCTGTACACAAAATTTTTGTTTATTAAGTAAACGTCTCTGTTTTCGGCAGGTGGTAAAAGCGCAAGAGGAATTCGTGTATCATCCTACGATCCCGATGATCCAAACAATCAAAGTCAAACCGGTAACAGTGGTACGGAGGCCGGTGGTTATGTTGCGTCAAAAACACTGGGAAATCAACGTAAATTTATGCCAGGCAGCCAAAGAGTCGCTACAATTAGCCAAAATTATAATGAAAAGACAATGCTATTAAGCAGTGACGACGAATATCAATAAATTTTAGTTTTTTAACGATGTTATTTAGTCAATTCTTTCGTATACATGTGAAAATTAATTTATTTATTTCATATAATAGATTTAAGTGTGCTTTAGAAAAATTATTGAAAAGTTTTAGTTCATCGTTCGTTTATTTATGGACCACTGTAATGAGTAATTTAGAACTTTTAGGTTTTTTCTATTAAAATATTACATCCCTTGCCTCGTATTTCATTTTTTATATAAAAATTTATCATTTTTAAGAAAGAGCTTTTGAACTGAGAGCTTTTTTCTGAAATGCCAGTCCAACACAAACAATATTCAATTAACTAAAAGACATCGGACACATCCTAAAACGTAATATGAATGTAATTAAAATTTAAACCAACCAGAAAATGTAAATATTGAGTCCAGCCTGTGTATACAATTTCCACAAGTGATTAACTGAAATAAGTTAATAGGATTTTTCGTCCGGTGACATCGGTTGTTCGTTTTTAGCCAAAGGTATGTTTAAGATGAAGTGTAAAATTGCAGAAACTTTATGTGCGTATGCGATGACTGTTCAATTAACATCTTGCTTGCTTCAATTTTATCGCTTCGATTATTTCGAATTATTGATCATTGGCTACCATGAATATGTACTCTTGACGATCCTATTGATTTACAATGTTTTACAAGGATTTACCGATGATGAATGATTGAACAATTTCATCATCACACGTAATGAAACAGTAATTATACAGAGAAAATAACAAAAACAAACAGAAAACGAAAAGACAAAATTTTATTTTTATTTTTATCAATGAACAAATGAGCAAACCCTGCCCCGCTTTCATACATTAAATTAAAAAAAAAGAAAATGAAACTTAATATTTACAACAAAGGAAAATTTAACCACAATAATAATATAATACCTCTAGATAAAAATTATGTATTTAAATTACAAGAAAAACAAAAAATATTCTTAAATATCCACATAAGTTATAAATGAAACTAAAATGAATAATCTATAACAAAAAAAGAATGATTTTATTTATGATAAATAAATGCAAACGAAGAGAAAATCTAAAACCTGTTCTATTAACTTCAACTCACACTTTATGTCAACCTCGACAACTGTCGAATATGTTACTTCTTTTGATCTAAGTATTTTCTACAGATAAATGCAAAATATTTAAGGTAGCCAGTGGAAAGGTGAATATCCAACAACACCATCACAGCTGCATTTTCCGCCTACATACTTTTCAAAATGTTGAACATACGATAAGCAAAATTCAATATCTGTAATCAGAAATAGTAGATTACGTCATTGTTCGGAACTTTTTATTTTTCCAAATGTGGTGTTTGTAGCTCGAGCAGAAGGGAGGGGATGCAGGCACACAAAGCAAAATACAAAGTTTTAAAAAATTACTCAAGTTATTTTACTCACTAGGTCTCCAGGAAAAAAGGTTTACTATGCTGGTGCATGTAATAAGGCTATTACATGTATAGGCAATAACCTTTACATCACTCGCATAGTAAAACGTCGTACTACACACGGAAAATAAAGTGATATCTCGTATCACGATGAGTAAAAGTACCTCGGGCTGCCACCCTCGGATACTTTTTCTTATCTGGATACGAGATATCACTTTACTTCCCTTGCATAGTAATGTACTATTAACACTTATGTCAATGATATAACGACTCATTTTCCGGGGTTACAGTGAGTAAAAGTTCATTCCCAATATTCATCGGTAAAATGTAACTCACATTGGTAAATATTTCCACGTCCAACGGATACAATTTTCCAACGACTATTTGCTCCGGTCGCTTATAAACTTCCATTAGAATAAAAATAATTTGCTTCGTTGGTTCAGACTGATCCATCCAGTTAGATTCGAACAAGCAGTATGATAATCTACCACTTGAGAGAATTATTTCGTTGCCGAAGTAGGTGATCATAAATATATCGAAGAAATTGTACAACAGAGAGATGACATACACTCCGTATTGGGCTGGATTTTCGGCGTCGTTCTGCAAGAGAATCTTTTACTATATCCAAACACAACGACCAGGCAAAAAGGTAAAAGTGATCCATGACTAACATTTCGAGAATTTTACAAAAAAAAACATTGTGATTCAGCGGTTTTCAATGAATTCACAGTAAAAAATCGGGACGTTGGTCATTGGACAATTTTTTCAATATTCTTTTAGAAACGGCGAGCGTTCAAAATTGGAAAATCTGTTACTTCATCTGTGTAAAATATGTGTGTTTGATACAAAATCTATTACTTTTATTGTTAAAATATTCATTTCACTACTTTATAACCCATGTCAATGTTGTCGATAACAGATGACCAGCCGTTTCAAAAAGGTTAATATAAAATGTTACGAACGAATGCAAGAGCAAAAACGGAACCACAAATTGCCAGACCACTTGTTGCAATTTGGATGAAAAACAAACTCGAGAAGTATGAATTAAACCCCACCGTTTCCCTGTAGGTGAATAATAAAATTTTATGAAAAGGTTGCTGGACAGGTAATGACTATAAGAGTATACCTTTGAAGATTTTTGTGTTGTTTAATCAGTAAAAGCAGTTCCTTCTCAAATGTATCTGATCTTGAATCCGTCTTATTAAGTTTGCCCATATTCTGAAACTCATTACCCAGTATTTCGTATTCTAATACGATCGACATTACTAGATACCAAATGATCACATTGAAGCAAGAAAATATTATGGTCATCAATAGATCATACGAAACAAGCACGTAGATGAGCCAATAATAAAATTCATTATTCCTCCAATCCAATGGAACGTAAATGTTCAACGGAAAATGTTTTTCAGAGGAAAGAAATGGCATTGCTATTGATATCATTGTGGTAACTGCTACCACCAACATAGCTTCGAAATAAGTTGCAAATCTGCCGAAAAGGTCAACTGTATTGTCAACGCGATGAAATTCTTTTTCAGAATCTTTTATTTTATGTACTCCTAGAGTTCGAATAAAATTCACTATCTTTTCCTTTCCCAAAGCGAAATAGAACAGTCGCATTGTGAGTAGCGTGGCTACGATTGCCAAGACGGCTAAAAATATAGCTTCCGTATCACTGTCACAGTTAAGAGCCCCTAAGGCCAACGACAGCGGATAGTATCCATAAACGATGAGATGCCAAAGAGTTTTAGCCCAGTTAAGATATTTGTTTTTAGTTTGGTCATTATCGTCATGCCACAGACCAATGTAATGGAATAAGGTAATAACTTGTTCTATTCGGCGGTGTACTTCAACTCTGTACATTTTATGTTTATGTTTATGTTGGCTTCTTAACTTTACAACCTATCTCCACTCGATTTACAGCTCGAATGAAGGTGTTGATGGCAATCACAATTATTTCAATTTGAATTTACTGAGGGTTCACGATTGAAAATTCAATTTATATTTCGTTTAAATATTTATTTTAATCATTATTATTAACATGTCTTTCGTCGTCTCCTTGGCCATTGTTCTTGAAAACTATAGGACCGAAAAATCCACACTTTATAACTATGATTATTACTTTTAACTACTAGTTCACAGGTAGATTTCAGGCTTCACCGAGAGGTATATTATATCAGTAGTAAAATTATGCGGACTGAATTATAGTAATAGAAAATTAAGTAAGACGAAAATTGTAGAGGTTCTGAATTTTAAATTACATAACTACCATCAATCAATAGAAGAAAAGAAAACGTCAAACATCCACTATCTCCTACACCACATCTATTGGTTTCCTTTTAAACGCATGTTCGCTGCCTCCATTCTTGAATTGAACAGCAGTAGCTGATTATATTATGGAACACCCAGTTTCTTACTCCATTCCGTTTGACACTCTACGTGTATATTATCTTTCGGTCTTGTCTGGTAGTCTTGCATACCTCCGTTGAACGTAATCATTTCCGTCAGATATTATGGTAATCGGCCACATCTTAACTAAATGAATGATAGTGTTGTAGTGTACACTCTCCGTTTGACACTTAACAATCCAGTGCCTCCAGCATAAACGGAATGGGGTTGAGGAATCAAAAGAGTAGTGGAATGAAAATAAGGAAAAAATTAATAACATTGACAAAAAAAGATGAAGATTTATGAGTTTGAAGCTGTCGTGTACTAAATATATGTACAATGCTACGCCCTGGAATTTCGATAAACTTTCTTGTCGCAAACCGAAAAGAGCTCCATATCAGTCTTTACTACAAAGTCTTTAGCAGTAATTTAGTTTTAACCTTTCACAGACGGCAGACATATCAGCAATTTTATTTTACTATCGGATCTGCTACTTCGTTTGATCTAAAGATTTTTATGAGATTGCTTTTTGCTATAGCTAGGCACTTATTCCTGAAGTCATGACCGATAACATCTGTCTGTAACAGGTTACGATAGGAGTTTTTATCCGTCTTCGTTTTATTGCAACCGCAAACTTTGGTATAGATTTTAATACACGACTGGCTTTCTCAAATCTATTATTGTTGCTGTATCCGAGAGTCGTCATTTAAACCATGTATTACAAAGAAATTCTTCAAAAAGAATATTTCCTTTGTGCTCTTCATATACATACAATTCTGTTAAAAATACATTTTTGGTAAATTAGTCGAAGTAATCAGCAAACTTAAATAAATAAAGAAATTTGAATTCGTGCCAAAACGCGACCACAAAAGCAGTTTCACATCGGCGCTCTTACTTTTTAAATTGCTCTCTGATATTTTATCGGTGTCGGCTCTATCGGCTCAGAAAACGCAACCATCTTTCTTTCCCGGCTGTTCTTTTTGTCCGTCTGGATTGAGTTTTCACGTCTTATAACCAATTTCAAAGTAAGAATTTACTGAGTTTTTACTTAAATTAAGTTCAAAGTCATTCATCAAGACTGATCGTAGCCGAAACGAATCGAAAATCATTTCAATATCAGGTGAAAATTGCGTAATTTTTGTTTATTCCGTTGGACTATAATGTGTGTCCTTGTGAATAGAGTGTTGAATCGATTTTTTTCATCATCGTGGCATAATTCGATCACATTTTTACAGAGAAATTATCGTTTTTATTTTCGCTTTGCAGCAACAATAAATAATGGCTGCTTGTCCTCTTGCTTCTGAACGTGTTTGGGTTGAAAAATCTCAATATCAAGACGCTGAACAGAAATACTTCGAACATTTATCGAAGGTAAGTTCACACACATGTCGAATGTCTTCTTTTGTATATAATATGTATACATCTGTGCACTTACATAGTTTGCTGCAGCAGTTATTCAATGTGCAGTTATTTCAATCATACTATAACGATAAGAACAGAGTTTATTTTGTAGAGTTTCTAGTCCTTCGAAATCCTATTCATTGGATTCACAATTTCCCATTACTAACAAGTTAACGATTTGAAATACAAAATTCATTTGGCATGTAAAACTAACCTAACTAAAGTGTTATTGAATCTTACACCCCCGCATTCTTGACCATGACCCGTCTGACCCGTCTGTAGCCGGGGGTTCGATGAAAAAGTAGTTAAATTAACCTTTTATAAACGGCATTAAAACTCATCTGTTTCTTTTTGTACTTCCTCACTTTTGCTATAAGTGAAGCTAGGGCTATATACCATCATTATTCATTGTAAACGTCGTTGTCAATAACAGATGATTGATGAGGCGTAACAAAAATTAGGGAAGTTGTTATAAGAGTACGTTATCCGAAGTGGCAAGAACAATGTTGTTAATAAGAATGAGCTTTCTTTATAGAACTAATGACAATCAATCCATGCATTTAATTATTTTAGTTAATTAGAATCTACCAGCAGAAAATCGTTAACAAAAATCATTGTCATTCTAGTCTCAAAACCACTTTTTTACAATAATAACGCCTACTGCGTAGATGAGTCCATTTTTTTATCCCATGAACGTTAACCAAATTCTCGTCTTTTTTAATCCTTAACAAGCTGCTTAAAGGATCTTCCACTATTGATATGCCAGAGATGTCAACTGACACGATTGTCGTTAAATCTCCCATGAAAAAATCTAAGAAAAACAACAAAAAGGAAAAGAAGGAAACTGCATCAATAATTGAGCTACCAGTTAAAGTTCAACCGGTTCAACCGTCAGTAGTGTCATCTGCAACATCATCGTCTAGTGACGCCCCCGTACACAAAACTAAGGCAAAGAAAGACAAAAATAATAAGACCAAACAGATGACAAAGCAAAACACTGCCGAGTCATTACAATCGATTGAAAATAATAAGGAAATCGATGAAGCGAAAGAGTGTCCCTTTCAAGCTGCTTTCGAAACAGTCACCGGCAATAAGCCGAAGAAGCAACGGAAGGCGAAAAAGGTTACCAAAGAGGACAGTTTCGTATCCGAGGACCTTTCAACGCAAGCTGAAAGGAAGGTGATTGACGTTGAAATTAAACCAAAGGAAAAACGATCAAAAGCTGAGAAAAAGAAACTGGCTGCAAATTGCATTGATGACAAATCACAGGTCTGAGCCGATTTGATTGGAATATGTAGCTGAGAGTTTTTATTTTGTTTGAGTATTTATGATTTCGTTGTACTGTGGACCTGGTCTGTGGAGTCGTTGATATTCATTATGAGTGAAACGGTTCCCATGAAGTCATTGGAATTTAAGCGCAAATTTTCCACCCGTTCTATAAATGGTTTCTCTCCAGTAGCGACCAGGGATCGTATCATTTGATTATGTAGTTCATTAACAACTTAATTTTGATTTAAATTGATTGGTTTTTTAGTTCTTAGAATTATTGCCCACAGTTTTACTAAATTTACTAATTTTAACTAAATTTTGGTGTAGGCTGGTGGTGAATGTACTCTCGTCAATGAAATAGCTAAGGCTCGTCAACACATTAAGAATTCACTTGAACGCGTAAGTAACCAAATAGGGCCAGCTGTCACATTTTAGAATTGGTTTACATTCTCGATTCTATTTCTCAACAGATGGACGGAATCGCTGCACTAGCTTCAACACCTGGCAAGGATGTTCTAGATCGCATTGCATCTCTTGAAAAGGAAAATGCGTCCCTTCGAGAAAGTAAAGACAGCCATTATTTGATGTGACTATCGAACGATCTAAATTCCTTTTCGAAATTTCAGTCGTCGAACAGCTGAAGAAAACCTCTTTGAAGACAGAAGATCGCATCAGTAAATTGGAATCACGATTGCAGTCAGTAAGCAATGGACCGGCTCAGGCAGCTCCAGCTCCAGCAGCCGCCAGTAATAGTAAGTCAGATGATGATGATGGCGTTGATCTATTTGGCTCTGATTCTGAGGACGAAGATGAAGCTGCCGCAAAGATTCGCGAACAGAGATTAGCTGAGTATGCAGCGAAAAAGTCAAAGAGTAAGTTTGCCCCATCTAAAATTGAATTGAATCAGATCTAATAAAGGAAAATTGTCCATTGCAGAGCCGGCTCTCATTGCTAAGTCAAATGTTATCTTAGATGTAAAGCCGTGGGATGACGAGACTGACATGAAGAAAATGGAGGAAGAAGTTCGTAAAATATCCACCGACGGTCTTCTTTGGGGTGCTGCTAAATTAATACCGTTAGCGTTCGGCATACACAAACTGAGTATTTCGTGCGTCGTAGAAGACGATAAAGTGTCCATTGACTGGTTGACCGAAGAAATCGAAAAGAACGAGGACATCGTACAGTCGGTCGATGTTGCTGCGTTCAATAAGATCTAAGGCGCTTGTGATGGGACGTATTCATGGTCATTTGGCATTCCTCAATAAACGACAACCATTTTGAAAGCAATTTTGATAAACGAGTAATCCACTTGAGTGACTGCTAACCGTTTCTCCTTATTTCTTTTGTAATGTGAAATGTAATCTAAAAAGCTGTAGTCTCTCAAAATTTCAATTTCATCAATAAATGTTTTATCCCAGCGAAAGCTTTGCCGCTTCTTTTTTCTTATGATTCACCTTTGTCTCTCGACTATGTTGGCTGCAGCAAAAAATGTTAATGAAACCATCGACTGTTGTAATTTGCGCAAACAACAAATTTTAATCAAAAAATACAAAAAGAAACAATATGTACGAAATCTTTCAGAATCTGTTTGCTAGGAAGAAATACTTAAAAAAAATCGCACTCCTACAATGTCTTCATATCGTCGCGTAGTCGTATTCGATGCAAAAAAGAAAAGGAAATGAGAGATGAAATGATTATTCCGACGACACAATTTCTCAATTTGCTGATACTTCTCTAGCCGAACTAATGGCTGAATTGGTCATTTCGCCCGGTTCGGTACACTTCCACAAACCGTAGTTTTTGCCGACCGTTGTTTGCCACAATCGTAATGTGCCATCTTCCGAACCGCTCGCGTATAATTCACCATCAGGACTAAAACTCACAGCGTGAACGGGTCCGAAATGTCCTTTAAACGATTCGATTTCATTGCCAGTAATGTAATCGTATTTGTACATTTTGAAGTCATCACCGCCGCACACGAATATATGCTTATCCGGATGCAAACTAGCCGCATTCACTTGGGTTGGAATCGAGATCTCCTTAAACTTTCTCAATGTGTCGGTCTCCCAAAAGCTGACACTCGTTCCGTGAGAAACAGTAATCACATTACCGTCACGGGACAGCTCCAATGAATTTGGATTGGACGTAAAGTCGACACGTTGCACTTCTTGGCCGGATGAACGATCCCAGAGTCTCATTGTCTTGTCTTCGGCAGCACTGATCACATATTTATCGTTTCGGCAAAACAGGGCACGTCTAATTGAACCTGTGTGACCCGAATATGTTTCGCCTAAAGTGGAAAGAAAATGTCCGTGATACTTCGCATTGAAATGGACACCAGTGACGAAAAGACGAACCTGAGTTGGCAGATTGTAGATTAAACACTCTGATTAATTTTTCATTGCTTCCTGTTACTAAATGTTCGCTGCTATTGTCAAAAGCCACTGTTTTAACAATGTGTTTATGCTGGAAACTGTGCATCTCTTCTCCAGATATGGCATTCCATACTTTACCTACAAGGTTGCAAATATGTTAATTCTGTGTAAAGTAGCTAAGACATTAAGTTGTTATACCCGAAAAATCGGCAGCTCCCGTTGCAGCCAGATTAGCTTTATTATTTAATGCAACTCCCCATACGGCACCTTTATGGCCTTCGAATGTGCCTACCCAATCGCCAGTGTCACCTTGCCGCAACATGGGGTTACCATCTGTAAAAATAACAAAAATGTCGTGAGCTTAACTGTGGAACGAAATGCAATGAAATACAGAAACCAATCATCTCTATCGACAACAATCTAAATGAAATGCGATGACCTCTGTTAAGTGTTCTTGCAAAATGTAAGTTAAGACCGCTGAAGATCTTGAATCAATTATTAAAATCAGACAAGCTTGCCGCTTCTGGAATATGTTATAAAAGACAAATAGCCTTCAGAAACAGCAGGCTAGGTAGGTATCTATTCTAAAAATCAGATTATTTTCTTTGAAACTATTCACTTCATTAAAGAAATATGGTTGTCTCGCTTCTTATAAGTTAGAAGAAAGTGAACGATCTGAAATTACCTAACAAGCACTTCCTAACGAGCGACTTTTTATGTTTTGGGTTTTTCTTTGTTACCTTCCATAAAAATCCCAGGACTTGCAAACTTTACTGTAAAAAATTAAGACCAAACAAATAACGTAAAATAATCTCAAAGTAATCCGAAGTAATTCACCAAATAAATCTGTGTCAATCCCAATAAATCATAAGAAATCCCAAACTGGATTCCTTACAGTCTACAATAACAAACGATGTAAACGTTAAGACAGTTACATCCGACCAAAGGCAAAACATATTTTCCTAATAAATAGCAACTTCGCGTAAAAAATCGCATTTCTGTTAATTATAGCAAAAAATTAGATTAACCTGTGCGATGACATTCGAAGGCTAACTTTACAGGTAAGGTAATTTGAGTTTCTCAGCTTGACAAGCTAATGGGTCATATAAAACAACAGTATTAATATTATAATTTCGACATAATAGCAAACAGATCCATAAAAATCATAATTAGATGTCTTTGTTGTGTCGTTAATTTGAAAAGAAATTGCGAATTTCAATGAATTTTTGATTTACAGATATATTTCAGAGCAAAGCAGATGAGTGTACCAACTGGATAATAGAATAAAATAGGGAAATGAAATAAAATATTCATTATTATGTAAATTGAAGCCAGTACAAACGACTTTCAAATTACAATTTACATCCGTATCTACTCAAGTTAATTATCGAAATTGAACGTCCACATCAAAATGTATATTTGGGCGTACAATTTATCAGAATGTAGAATTGTAAATGTTTTGATTTATCTTTTTCGTAATTACTTAATGTGTTTCTAATGTGAGTTGTATAGACATTTCAATCCTGCTGTTGATTGTGATATCCAACTCGACTGTTTATGCCTATATACTGGCTGTATAACAGGCTAATTGGCATTTAGCGAGTGTCGTCTCACACAACAAAATCCATGTTAAAACAAATGCGCAGGAGAGATCTTACTTTAATCTGCCTAAAATACGTAGATCAAATCAAATTATTGAGCCCATAATTAATGATATGCTTTTGAAGATATCGTTAAAAATATAAAAAGACATTTTCCTAATTTCATTTGATTCTCTAAGGTTACATCCTACTATAAGCCAGCTTATAAATCCCAACTTAAAGTTTTCAGTTGCTACTAGCTTAATAAATCTAGTTCTGTAAAGATGTTTAAGCGTGAGTGAGTGACGAGTTTGAAGAAACTGACCTGCACCTATCTTAATAATGCTGAAGTCCAGAAAACAACTTAATCCTAAAAATTCCTGAGGTCTATAGAAATGAATAGGTTGGAGCGGTGGGTAGGAAATATGTTCGGTTCTCTTATCATTTAACCTTACTGTTCACGCAAGACATCCTAGAAATTCCATCAAAAACGAGGTATATCCGCAAACAAAGTTACAATCATCTTTCGGTGTTATTCAAAGATGTTTTGCATGAACTGAATCCACAGGTCAAATAACAAAAAAGGACCTACCGGTTCCACTACTACATTTCTCTAGAATTAGCGATTTCTTCAGGTTTTTTTTATATATTCTAGACCTTTGGGATTATTGAAATAGGTATAGGTCAGTTCCTAAAATTGCTTAAACACCTTCCCTGCACTAGAACTTTCGACTGATAAACATGTGACGTATAGACTTAAAATACTATTTCTAAGTAGCGGCCTATAGCTTATGACTTATAGACTCCAATTCATTTGCTATGGATAACAACAATAAGAAGAATAAGTGATGAGCTTTGGCCAAAGTTCTTTTACATAGCGAAATGTATGATTAATTAAAGAAGTAATAGATTTTTCATCAAACACTTAGAAAGTACGTTGCACAAATGGTGTAGTAGATTTAATGATTTTGTTGCGATACTCAGTTTCAAACTAATTAAAGGAGTTCTTTTTTAAATAAGGTCACAAAGAAATGAAGGATTATATTCAAATCAGAATGAGCCAGTTTGTGCAAAATATCACGCGCACGGGATTTCCTCTACCTAGCAGCATAAGAAAAATAAAAAACAAGTTTTTGTCTTCAATTATACATATATCTCAGTGGTGCTTATGAATATCCATTTGGCATTTTACACAAAATGATCTATTCTAATACTAGCCTGGATACGAGACAATAACAGCAACAAAAAGAAATTAAATGCAAAATCCACGATCAATCTAAAATAGAAATATTTATTCAATGCATGAATAAACAAAGTGAATTTGCCGGAAGAAACCTTGGCTGACTTATAATTTTCATGGTCGAAAAAAAGTGTTCTACACATTCATACACTTCATTTGACATCACACACTGCATGATTATTTCATGAAGTTCAAATCTAAACAGCACACAGAGGAGTTATAGCACCCATATATACATTATATGTCTTTCGATCGCACCGAGTTGCACAGATCGAGAGCGCTTTATTATTACTATTTTACTTATTTAACATTTTATTTAATAATAATTTCCGTTGAAGCTCTTTCTCTTTGTCAAGGAAATCACCTTTTGTTCTATACTTTGCGGACAATAAATTTGTTTTAAAATTTAAAATGTTACGCTGTAAAACGTACAATTTAATTCAAATATCAACTCTGATTTAATGAAACCATTTTTTCTTGTTGCAAGTTGACGCAAGTACAAAAATAAATAAATTTCCTTTATCGACATTTTCCTGATGACATTTTCGCACTTGTTCACGTCTTAAGTTTGGTGTTAATCCGGTTATGTGATTATGAAACTAGAAATGGGTTAAACGAAGAACGACTCTATTGTTGTTTTTTTTTGTTTGCATTTATATCGCCGCACCGCCGTCGAAATTATTCATACTAAACTTACGCTTAATAAAGTTGTAAAGACCTTGCAAAGCAAAAGATTTTGTCATTTATTCTTTTTCGCTTTATTTTATATTTAAAAAAATGTGCGTCTTGCGTACGTGATTCGAGTGTTTTAAACGACAATATGAAATTAACATGCTGAATGACGCGGCTGTAATTTGTGTAAAAGACCAACTTTAATATTTATTTTTATTTGTCGTTGCTCTAACTAGGTAAGCAACAAGCGAGTCACATAATTATCGATCACGAGAAGAGAATCACGGACTGAAAGCAAGTCACCAATATTATTATCGAATCTATTACTTCTTTTCATCAATGTATTTTCCTTCATTAGTTTTATCCGAATAACCATAACTCATCGTTTATTTTGATCGTCGTTGTCGATAACGTCGTTGACAAATATGATATCAGAGCTAAGGTAGTAAAGAACAGATTAGGATACCTCTTATTGTGATACCGAAACTCGATATTTCGTGTAATCAGTCGTATATTAATCGAAATTTTAGATGAAAGTATTTCCGGTATAACATCGAAATTTCGGTGGAAGCAGCCCTCTGTGATCATTATAACCATAACCAGTTCCCCTTAAACTATTGGTTCGAACAGACCTCGAATGAATGTGTAATAATATCTTGTGCTGGTTATAAAGAGTTTTATTTTAAACGCAGACCATGATTCACTGCGGTAAACCACCTGGAAGTTCGGATCAGATAATTTTAGGAAGAAAACCTGACTTAAACTTGAATTCAAGTCAGACCTGATCCAATTTGTATATTAGTGTATCAATTCAATTCAGGTCAGATTAAAATTCAGTTTCAGGTCAAAACAGGTGCAGGTATTTTCAGTTTCACGTAAATCTGTTGCAAGATTGTTATATTTAGCCTTTGGTGCTCTACAAGGAAAATTATATACTTTGATCGTTCCAGTAGGTTTTTCGGTATTGGTATTCTGATTTTCATTTAGTACGTTCTACTTTTACAAGAAAATTTGTGTGTACAATTTAGTCAGTCCCAGATACACGACAAACTTGATAAATGACTTTTTAGTTTAAGGTTTACCTATAACAATATTTGGACAGATGTTGCAGAAACATTTCCGTAATATTATGCATTTATTCAGAAATAAAGCATCGCTTTTAACTCACTTTACGTCATTCGTGTAAGAATGGTGTTATACAATTGATTCCTACTTTAACTGTGTTTTCCCAATATGTTTTTGGAAGACTTCTTAGTATTTAAGTTATTAAAATTAAATTTTCGGGAAAAGGAATCATGCACCATGAAGAGTCGATTAAGAGAATAATCTTCTCAGCATATTTGAATGCATACATGGTATTAGCCAAAAGTGGCAAAACAGAAATCATTTCGTGTAATCAATGATTACTGCCTGATTACCAATCATATTGCCTTCGATTCAAATTAATTGCAAAAATGGGTTTCCAACGGTTATAAAATTGAAGGTGCGAAACAGACAACATTTATTGCGTACCATGTTTAAAAAAGTGATGCAAATTTATTCAAGACACTTCATTTTTTTACAACTCCAACTCACCGCACTAGAAATGAAAATAGGTAGACGTGATATCCTTGTATAGGAAATCGTATGAGTAAAAGGCTACGCGGTATACAAGAGCTTTTATCCATCTACTCAGTTAGTGAAACACAGAATATTATTATTTGATATTACGTTAAGTACAATTTTGACGTTGAATATGTTCATAATGAAGGAAATCTTCATAGTTTTCGCATCTGCTATTGAAAATGACGACAAAACTAAGGAATCAACTCGGTTTGTTATATAGTTGAATATTATGTTAAAACCAATGAAGTGAAAGATTCACTGAGAAGTGTTCTTAACATACCAAGTAACAGATTTAGATATTACAGTGACGGTGGCTTCTAAAAGATTAAACAAAAAGCTGAATTGATCACAATTATAACTACTGGACAATTCTTGATGGTTAAACATATAAACAATAACAAAATGCTCCACACACGCTCTATACGTTCTATTCAATCAAAAAATAGCAAGTTCATGTATACAATAAAATCCATTCAGGTAGATTTCGCAGCACACATGTGTCTCACTCAAAACAGACAGTCGCGTAATGTAAATAACACGTTTGGACATATTAAGAAACATCAGACACAGCAAGGTCTTACACGTTTTCCTTACACTGATTAAAGGGCAGTGTATTTTGCAAAAACATAAAGGTCATAATTTCAAGCATATGCACCGCTTGTTTATGGATGATGTATTGTGGTAGGAAAAGAAACGAAGAAAGAAACCTAACAAAATATGGATTGTTGCCGAGTGAACCGCTTGAGAAATTTCGACCAACTAAACACCTTACACCCTCATCATCATCTAACTTTATGACTCAAAGAAACCTCTGTAAACAACTCCTAAACCGCTAAGATGTGTATAATACAAAATAATCGTTTCAATAAAATGTATTCCATTTAGGTCAAGGTAAGCCGACACGAGAGTATAAAAAAACATATTTTTTATGATCACTTTGCACACAATTTGTATACAATTCCAATAAAAAGTGAATATTTAATGGATTGAATCAAATATGAAATGTAAGAAATGAATAAAGTGCAAAACTTACCTTTGCAGGCTGAAATTAGAAAATATCCACATTCTATGATATCACTGAAATCCAAATGAACAACGGGTCTAGTGTGTCCACTACATGTTAGAGGAATCTGTTTTAAATTTGCCATAATAAAGCTTTTTGCTTGTGTAACTTTGTATTATTGTTGAAATTTTAAATTAATTTTCTTTTATAATCTAATTAATGAACTTTTTTTTAGTGTTTTGGTGTTCGAAAAAAATGTTTATTTTTTATAGAAACAACGGAACAACATCGAGTCGAAACTAAATCTAGACTGACGAGACTGACTTTTGTAAAAAATATTAATGGGAACTCGATGGAACTGTCAGTCATTAATGCGTTTTCCGTTAGTTTGTCCATTCGGTCGTACAGGTGGCGCATCCATCATTAAATAATTTTTGAATTAAATTTACAATTCCGCTATTGTTCTCACAAATCCAACTAATTATCATGTCTAGTTTGACTTCACTTGCTTAGGAGCTTTTAGAAGTAACTTTCGTTTAGTGTTTTTCACTTTTTAAACAAAATGAAATAAGAAACTCAGCTCCAACAACTTCTTTCACTGGAAATAAGATCTGAGCGGCACTGTGAGAAAAGTGTTTCGATACTGGGACGACTGGGAACACATTTAATGTCATCTGTCATCTGAAATGTGATTGGTAGCCATTTTCATATTTTCTTTCTATGCAATTTGGCAAGATTCCACGAGACAAATTCGCATAAGTTCAAGTTATTTTACCGAAATCCAGTGGTTCATTTAACGAAAACTCAATAATTCTAACGGTGAGTGAACTGACATCGAAAAAGCTATTGTTTTGATTACAATGCAAGTGGTTTTACAATTAAAACAGTTCGGCATTCAACCTTTTACTTTCGTCACCTTTTTCACTAATTTTTTTTAGAATTTGCGTTCGATCTTATAGTTCAAATTTCGTGTTTTACATTTTTAGCAAACCATGCCTGGTTTTGATGATATCAAATCTTCATGGGCCGATGAGGTCGAATTAGACTCGGGCGGACTACCACCACCAACCGAAACGTTCGATAAGGGACTGAAAATAGTCACCGAATACAAATACAATAATGACGATAAGAAGGTCAAAACAATTCGAACGTATAAGTTTACAAAGCAATTGGTGCCCAAGAGTTGTGCAAAACGGAAAACTTGGGCCAAATTTGGAGATTCGGCTAACGATAAGCCCGGACCGAATCCACACACTACTGTCGTTCCCGATGATGTCACGATGAATTTCACCACAAACAAAGAAGAGGAAAAGGCAAACGAAGTATTGGACCCGTCGAAGAACATTGCCAAGTGCCGTATTTGTCAAGCCGAACATTGGTCCGTCAACTGTCCGTACAAAGGAACCTCGATGGATTCGAGCAAATTGCTGGAGACGAAAACAGCGGCTGCATCAGCTGTGCCGGAAACATCTGGCACGAAGACCGGCAAATATGTGCCACCATTCATGAAAGATAATGCAAAGGGTGCCATGTCTGGACTACGCGGCCGTGACGATACCACAGCAATTAGAATTTCCAATTTATCTGAGTCGATGGTCGAAGCTGATTTAGAGGAATTGGTCAAGAAGATTGGTCCACACAGTAAAATGTATTTGGCCAGAGATAAGGTAATTTGTGACATTTCACTTGCAGTTTGTAGTGACATTGTTGTTTTTGACAAAATCAGTCTTATCGTAACGTAGTGAACGATTAAATTTGGTAAAATTAGTCTCGGTCAAGAAAAGATGTGTCCTCTGAATGTGGACTGATGAAGTGAATCAAATTTTGATTCATAAAGACCACGAATTCAGACAGGAGTGTATACTTCGAGCAGTATGCAGTCTTGGAATTCAGAAGTTTAGACTTTGCATACATCCTCTCAAAAAATCAATTTCCCATTTCAGATCAACGGAAAATGTAAAGGATTTGCGTACGTACATTTCAAATCGAGAAACGATGCTGCAACTGCAATCGATTTACTACATGGACACGGTTATGATCATTTGATTTTGAATGTAGAATGGTCGAAGCCCCAGACACAAAATTAATATTTTTTACAATTGAATACATTGGCGCTGATGAATGAAATAAATAAATAATTGAAGGAGGAAAATCATGTCAATCAAGTGTTTCACTCTAACAGAACCACTCAAGTTTAAGGCAACGGTGACGAACGTTCTATCTAACAACATTCTCTGTAGCCAAAATACATCTCAAACACAAACGAAGTGGAAAATTTGATTTCAATCTGTCTAAAATGCTTTTATCGAAAAACTAAGAAACAAATTCGATGAAATACTTGAAAAATAACCGATGGAGTGAAGATTCAATGACTCGTGATATTTCGGTAAGTTTTGACGAGAAATGTTCCGCGCAGATGTAGAAAGAAGTGATAAGACTTCCTCTACTCGGCAATGTATCTCATATAAACTTGAATCAAATTTTTATTGGCTCCATCAAGTCTAGCCTTCGTCTTTGTCTAATGTCTCTTGTCGCAATAAAATTGATTTCAGTTTGTGGAGTATAGTTCAAACGTAAGGATAACATTCAGTTGAAAGTCAGAATTCTTTGCTACTTTTTAAAAGTAAAATCCGCAGAGTCATGGTATCAATTCCAACTGTGAAAACGTTTTGCGGATGTTGTGATTTAAAAATCCCTTGTATCGTCATCGCATTATTTCGAATGGTTGTTTGCATCATTACCTTCATAATACTTATTGTAGCTTTTATGGTTACCGGATACGCTGTCGGTATCATCGAAAATAAACAACTTGAGCACGAAGAAGATCGTGAAGCCGTAAAAGTCATCGCGGCTCTGATTTTCACTTGGCTTATTGCTCTTATTCCTATTGTTTTGATAGATATAGTAACTTCCTATTGGTTCATACGGGGTGCCATCGCTGTAAGATACGACAAATTTATAGGGAGCATCGAGAATGTACTAAAAGAAAATATTTTTTTTTTGCAGAAAGATGCCAATAAAATGAAATTCTACGTTTACATGGAAGCAGTCAATGTTTTTATGTTGGCGCTGGCAACTCTATTTATGTTCGATCTGCAATATTTTGCGAGCACTGTTGTCGAATGTTACTTTGCCATATGCTCCTACTCTCTATATATACAATACAAGTTATCACCGCACGACGATACCGAAAATACGGTTATCAAATTTGAAAATATTCCAACACCACCTCCGCAATATAGTAGCTGTGAAAAGGATCTGAATGTGCAAAGTACTGGAGCTTATCCTAAGCTACATCCTTAAGTGCCACCATCTGATGAGTAATCACCCAGCAAATTCGACTCTACTATGTTTACTCAGCTTTCAGGCGTCTGTAAGTCAAAAATGCTTAGCTATCATAGAGAAAATATTTATCGCATATTTTGTATTAAAAAAGTGTTCTATAATGTGGGTCGGTCAATCAGTTAAAACAGGGGAAACAACAAGAGCGAATGGTGGGACAGGCTTCATTTGCCATTGATGCGAATGAAGAGAAATATGAGCAAATGAGTGGAACGAACGGTAGCAAAGCATGAGCGAATGAAGTGAAAATACGGTCAATCAAATGATTGAAAATATGAGAGAATGAAGTGAAATTTATGAGTGAACGATAGGAAAATATGACCAAATGAATGGGGCGAAAAGGGAAAATATGAGCAAATGACTGGAGAATATAAGCTAATGGCGAATGATGGGACCAGATTTTCCGCTGTTATTTCGACAATTTCACTGTTTCGTATACGCTGCTTGGCTGCATTCATTGGTCTGATTTAGATAGACGTTTTGAGCAATATGTACCATTCAAAAGTATCGCAATTTATGGTATACCATAGTGGTATCCTTATCTTGTAAATAAATTTTAATGAATGAAAGAGTTAGATAAAATATTGAAAAGTTGAAACCATGTCCGAAATTTTCTACTAGTAGTGACAAAATGTTATTTTGTTCAATTTTTACCAAGACTGGACCCAGACCTTTCTTATTTTATTCGATTTTTAAAAGTTTCGGCACTAATTTAAACTTGACTTTGAGTAAGAATAAGGTATTCTATTTCTTTAAAAAAATCCAGATTCTTTATACGCAGGATTGAAAGACAAGCGTAAGTCGCTATTTGAAAATGATAATATCAGCATTTTTTTTATAATTCCCTTGACTGAAAGTCATGGGTCTTACGGATGATAAACACCCTAAAATGTTTGTCACACAATGATCACTACTATGATTGAAATGAATGTATGACCAAAAACCTTAAATACAGAAAATGTTTGTCACACTTTGATGTTTCGTTGATAACACGATAACTTGAGTAATTTTCAACGGATTTTCAAAAACTTTTTTTAATCGACGGGGAATTAAATTAATGAGGTTAAGTTCGAAGATGGGCTATTACGGTCGGGTGTTCTTAGAGATATTCCCAAAAGAATTTTTGTCTCGTCCCTTGATTCCACGATAACTCGAGTAGTTTTCGACGGATTTCCAAAAACTTTTTTTTATTTGACGGGGAATTAAATTCCTCAGGTTAAGTTCGAAGATGGGTTATAACGGACGGGTGATCTTAGAGATATTCTCAGGAGAATTTTTGTCTGGTCGCTTGATTCCACGATAACTCGAGTAGTTTTCGACGAATTTCCAAAAACTTTTTTTTAATCGACGGGGAATTAAATTGCTGAGGCTAAGTTTGAAGATGGGTCGTAACGGGCTGGTGATCTTAGAGATATTCCCAAAAGAATTTTTGTCTCGTTCCTTAATAACACGATAACTTGACGTAATCCTCAACGGATTTCCAATTTTTTTTTTTAATCGACAGGGAATAAAATTACGAAGGCTACGTTCGAAGATGGTGATCTTAGAGATATTTCCAAAAGAATTTTTGTCTCGTTCCGAGATAACACGATAGCTTGACGTAATCCTCAACGGATTTCAAAAACTTTTTTTATTCAACGGGGAATTCCATTCCCGAGGATAAGTTCAAAGTTGGGCTATGACGGTCGGGGGATCTCAGAGATATTCCTAGAAGAATTTTTGTATCGTCCCGTGATATTATCGTGTTATTAGTTGAGTAATTCTTAATGGTCCACAAAAGACAATTATCACACTAAGAAAGACATTTTTGGGTTAAGCTCGTTAATGGAATATACTGGAGTAATATTCTAGGATTCATTCCAAAATTTTGTGTGTGTATATAGATGATAAGAAAAAAAATTAAAGTTTGGACGAGTGTGAACTTTGCGGCCAGAGCGAAGCGAGGGCCGTAAGGGGTAGGGTAGTCTCGCACACCACACAATTCATGGTGTGCGAGACTCACCTCTAAATAGTGAATCTCGCACAATCATGACTTTTCGTTATATGTCGTAAAAGGACGCATACTATGGTTCGCGTGTGCGAGATTCCCCGACACCGGCCGTAATCACACGAGTTTCATTTTTATTCAATATGTAAGCAAGAAATTCGCCTCTTTCCAGGGTCTGTATCTCGTGCTGCCTTTTTGATGGTATCTTTTCATCAGAATCCTTTTTTCAAAACACACGACCGCAATTCACGCCGTAAGTGTGCCTAAAATTTGAATTTTAAGTGAACGATTCGATGAAAAAGTGAACCGAAAAATACATTTCAACGCTTAATTGTATGAAAATGACGCTACGTTAGAAAGACCTCCGCACTTTCCATTTTGAATTTCGACCGCACTACCGGCGTGAATAACGACCACGAATGTATTAGCTTTCAACAGAAAGTAGATTTGGTTGTAGTCACTTGACCAGTTCTGAAAAAAGTGACCAGTGTACCGAAATTTTCATAAACTGCTCAGTTTTCTCAGGGTTGGTCAAACTGCTACAACCAAATCTATTTTATGTTGAAAGCTAACACATTCGTGGTCGTTATTGCGGTCGTACATACTTGAAAAATGATAATTTTGGTGGAAATATATCACCAAAAGACAGTATTTAAAAATCACCCAAATGTATACTTTTCAGCAAATCATCGATGCCTCTTAAGTACTGAAAATACGTATGAGCCAGTATATGATCAAGTGCTGGAATTTCTCATATACGTGTTTTGTGTCGAAAGTAGGGTACGCATACCCTGGTATACTTTTATATACTTTTAGAGTGATTTTTTTTTGCTCGGATTACAAAAATCTTCTTGAGAAAAGTAGTCAGTCAGTCAAGGGATCTGACCCATCCAAAAAATGGGGCCTAGTTTGTATAATCTACCAAATAGATGGTTATATGCTACGACAACAAGAATATGTGATAAAAAGTAATTAAAAAGTAATTGAAGAAATGATAGATTTCGCATAAAACACAAGGGGATTTAATAAATTATTTACGACAATAAGCTTCAAATTAAAGATATAATAATCTATTTTTTATATAATTAATAAATGTAAACTAAAAAACGATCACAGTTATAGTTTGAATACTTCCCAACAACTTGAGCTTCAATCTTGTCATATTGAAAGAGTCTGTCTATTCATATGGGAAAGCAAAAATGAGCTTTCGTAAGTGCAATTCCGTTTTGATCTCGTTTTGATTTCGACAATACTTATATTAGATAAAAAAAGTAAAATACGCGACAACAGTATGCTTGCCGTTTACATTTACTGACCTAAGAATAATTCAATACGATTTTTTTTTTGCTGAAGGATTATAGGCAACGCAGCATTTCCCCCACTCAGCGCCCAGGACCATTCGGAGCTACCACTTTTCGCTGATGGAAAAAGTGCGGGATCATCGGAGTGACACTACCGGGAAGCCATCACTGTTGTCAACGTATTTGATGTTAAACTCAAAACTTAGAAATTTTTACTTACAAAACGGGAAGCTTTACACCTTTTTTGCTTCCGGGAAGAAGATTTTTTTCTGGTCGGTCCCTAGGAAGTTGTGTTACTAATTACAGAAGACGTTTACCTCAAATAACCTTAGATAGTCGATTACGAAATAATTACTGCCTTTCACAGACGGCAGGCATTGCCAGTTTAGTTATAGAATGTGTTATAAACGTTCTTCTTTCGGGCCTGTGAATGTGTATGGTGTGTATTAAGTGGTTATGGCCGTATCGCACAATTGGGACATCTTTAAGAAACTTCACACTGATTTGTAGGCATGGGCGATAATGATAATGATTATCGATAATTATCGATTATCGATAATCGATAATTATCGACTTTGTTTATCGAAAATTATCAAAAAAAAAATATCGATAATCGATAATTATTGATATTTTGATAATTATCAAGATATCGATAATTCGATATATGGATATTTCGGTCTAAAAATACGATATTTATCGATATATTCCGATATATCGGTATATTATCATGAATTTTCAGATAAATATCAAAATATCGATATTTTGATAATTATCGAATTTCAATATTTTGATAATTATCGATAATTATTAAATTATCGATAACGATATGATTAATCAATTATCGATAATTTCTTTCGATTGATATTATCGATAATTTTGAACGTCTCCCATCCCTACTGATTTGAACTTCGTTTTTCAAGAGATTTGTCAGAGTCCAATATCTAATATTTGTGAAATCCATCAGTACTAGGAATGGGGGACTTTAAAAATTATCGATATAATCAATCCAAAGAAATTATCAGGCGTGTTTCAGTAATATTACTTTTCAATTTCCATCATATTCAAAAATGTTAACGTTTACAGAAATTTATTTCTCAATTATTAAACGCGATTAAATGTTTCCCACGTCGGTTGCAACTTGATATAATAGGTATGTACCTCTTTAGTTGAATCTAGTACAAAAAGCAAAGTGCATACATTTTCTGAAAATCAAAATTCAAATGAGTTCTTATAAACACAATTATACACTGCAATGACATGCATGGCAATGAAAAATTCTATATATAGCTCATATAGCTCTTGCGCAATATTTTGATGAAATTGATCGAAGCTCTTGACATAAGTTGAATTGGACTATTTTTTGCACAATAAGCATCAAAACTATACTGCTAGAGTCATTAAATATAATAGAAATGGTTGCGATTCCAACAGTTAAATCGTTTTGTGGATGCTGTGAGTTGAAAATTCCCTGCATCGTCATGGCAACCCTTCGGATGATTGCATACATCATTGGTGTATTGGCATATCTTTATTTCTATGTTTTCCTCGAAATGGTCTTCCGAGATAAACAGAATAGATATTTTCGTGAGGAACAAGTGGAAGTCTTAATAAGAGTGCTCGTTTTTGTTGTGGCTGTAAATATATTTGTTACTATTTTGTTCATCATAGGCGCTCGGTCGGTACGTTTTGACTAAAAAAAGAAATTCTAAGAAAATTTTTCATTATGTTTTCCTACTTTTTACAGAAAAATGCAGCGAAAATGGAATACTATGTGATTGCAGTAGGACTAAATGTTGTTCTGTTTGTGTTTCTATTCAAAATAATCCTTATTGTTTTCGCTGCGATTGAGTGTTATATCTTGTTGTGTTCGTATTCACTTTATATGGAGTACAAGGGGTTATCTGAGGAAGCTGCAATGCATTCTGTTTACACAACCGTAAATACTGTAAATAAAGACGAAAATGATCCATTATCCGAAGCCAGCAAAACACAATGTTTAACAAACGTATGAGTCGACATAAAATGATGCGGTTTTTTTTAATTCTAAATAAATCTAAGAGCATTTTTAACCGCTACTGTTGTGCCTATCTACCAAAATGTTACGTAGAAAAGTGCCTATTTTACTTACTCACATTGATGTTGAAAACGATGAATAAATGTCTGATTCTATTTGCAGAACAAAACACATTTCGGTAATAATGATTCTTGATCAAGAAGGTCAGGGTTGTTATCGAGAGTACTCACTGCACTGCTTCTAGCATTAACATAGAAAATAGGAACAGTGCTGTGGATAAGTGATCGGGCGATCGCGGTCTTCCATAGTACAATTGTGTTATAAAACTAATGAAGTAAAAGATGTTGTTTCAATCTGTCGTAAAAACATTTTATCGATAGAAGTACAAGTAACAGATCAAGTGCGTTGAGAAAATGCGAAGTTAATATTGGTGATATGATTTCCGTCTGCAAAAGGTTGAAAATTGAACTGTGATCGCATTATCGATTAAAACAAATTAACACATTTTATTCCCTATAGAGGATTTTCTTCAGGAGTAGGGTATTCTAGAAACGTTACCGAAATTTGAAAAACTCGAAACAAGTTACAATGTTCCAATACAAAATTTAGTGAACAGGAAATTATCACATCTTTAAAACTCGCAGGTTACACTCATATGGGACAAGTGGGTTGGCCTGTAGACGCGCCACATTTTTTTTCATAGTACTTCATTCTCTGCGACTTATTTTCATGTGAACTAACTTCACATTTGTCATTACAGAACAAAATGTCACCATATGAAGTTGGTTCACATGAAAATAAGCGTAGTGACAGCAGTAATTTTATGACAGAATGTACTAACATATGGGAAAACTCTTTTACATTTCTTCTTAGTTTATAAACATCATTCTACTATAATTCAGATAAATTTTCTCAATTCAATTGAGACTGTGATTCCCAAGTATATTTGCAAATACTCAAATATGGCTTATAATTACTACAAAAATTTTGTCTTCTTACTTGATATCTCATTAAAACTATTTATGGTAGCAAAACGTTTTTGCTATGCGTAGAAAGCCGCGATTGGCCTGTAGAGGCGCCACAATTCTTTTCAGTACTTCCTTCTTTGCGCTCTATTTTCAGGTGATATAACTTCATTCTGGTAAATTACCCAAGAAATGTTATAACAGTGAAGTTGGTTCACAAACAAATAGATCGCTAACATAGGTTTCTTCCATCGTACGGTAAAAACGAATTTTGACAGGCCGAAAACAACCGAACGTCATCCACAGAAGCAAACATAACAGCAACTTAAACAAATTTGTTCGTAAAAACTTCAAAGTGAGGTTGTGTTGGCTTCTCTGTGGATGACGATTGACATTTTGAAACCTATTATAAAATATACGAGAAATGTAATAGAATTCGTAACTACGAAAGTCTATTACATTTGAGCTAAAGTTTCCTCATAGGGAATCATACCTAACAAATTTTATTTAAATTATCCCGCTACAAATCGAGCATTGGTTCTATTTTGTAGGTATCATCACTGTCATTTCGACACACTGGGCATACGTTGTCCAATCATATTTCGCCAAGTTTTGTTTTATATTGGACCAGGATAGAGGAGTCGCTTTGTACAATTTCATTTTGTTCAATAAAAATCGTAGACCAAACAGTATCAACCGGTGCCGCGAAAAACTTCTGCTTTAGCATTACATATGTGAGTAGTTTATTACCTGTAATAATTCTGGTGACCATTTTAAGTGGATTTAGCGTAAATTCTAACCTCAAACCAATTATTTGGTGACGTGAAAGAATCGAATTTGTAAACTTAATCCATTCGAACGGAAACACCGAACATTTATTTATTTTTGTCATTATTTACAGAAACATGGCAAACTATACGCTTCTTGGGTTAGTCCTATTCTCACTAGTATTCACCGCCCTAGCTCTGAAAGACGACGAATGTGAAGGTATGCGAACATTTAATTTCACAGTAATCTAAATTCCTAATTTTTCTTCGTTGTTCAGTGTGTGTAAAGACTGTGGATAATTTCGCCAAATCATTAGATGACAGCACAAAGAAAGATCCAAAATTGATCGAAGAAGAATTCCGAAAATTTTGTAAAACTTCAAAGAATAAGGAACATCGATTCGTAAGTATTCCACATACACCGCTTAAAGCCAATTCGCAACATTCTCTAATGAAATTCTGTTAACGTTTTCAGTGTTACTACTTAGGCGGTCTTGAGGAATCAGCCACAGGTATTTTGGGTGAATTGTCCAAGCCGTTGAGTTGGTCGATGCCAGCCGATAAAATTTGTGAAAAACTAAAAAAGAAAGACGCTCAAATCTGTGATCTCCGGTTCGAGAAACAGATCGATTTGAACACAGTGGACTTGAAAAAATTAAAAGTTCGCGACCTGAAGAAAATCTTGAATGATTGGGATGAATTATGTGATGGATGTCTAGAGAAAACTGATTACATTAAGAGGATAGAAGAACTAAAACCAAAATACAGCAGAACTGAATTATAATTAGTGATGGTTAGGGAATCTTTAATTTATTGAAAATTAAACCGAATTAAAACCAATTCTTTTTTGTATACCATTTTTGCATTTCAATTTTCATCATCATCAACAATATACGGTGGGAGAACCTCCGGACATGCACCATTAGTAGGACACGTATTGTTCTTTCATTGGTAAACTTTATTATGAATGAAATAACAATATGGTCCGTCTACTGGTACCTATTAGAACATACTAGAGTGCCCCAAACATTGCGGTTTTAATCAGTAACTGATGTCAAAAATATATAATTTACTCAAAAAGACATGTAGCAGTAGCAGTCATATATGTGTACTCTTTGCATTAGAAAAAACAATGAAATGTGTATGTAGTAGTACCTTTTCTGAAACATCAGAGATAAATGGTGTTCTTTAAGAAAAAATTAGGAGATTATCTGAGAAAAGTGATTAATAGCAGGTAAGTGTAATGACATAATTATAAAAAGATGTTGACAATGATCAGAACTCTAAATGATATCAAAATCGATTAACCATCGATTATAAACGGTTAATGCGACAAAATTTGGTCTGAGTAATGATATTGCCTCTCATATTATATTTTTCTATGTAAAGTTATATTAGCCAGAGCCCGGTACGGGCATGGAAATATGCGGTATCCTGGTAGCCTAGTTGTCGGGAAATTTGTATACCGGGAAATCGAGTCTTCGCTATACGAAGCGCCGGTAACTGTATGAACTGAGAAATAGGTTTTAAGTTTTTGGTGACTCTTTTCCCTCGAAGAAATAGTATATTTCGTGCCTATGACTAAAAGTCTTTTTTAGCGTGTGAAAGGTTTCCAGACAGAGCCGAAGGCGAGGTCTAGAATCGAATACGCTAAAAAATACTTTTAGTCCGTGGTACGAATAATATTTTTCATATCATACCGTCCAATATGAAAAATACTATTCTAAATGTACTATTCTAAATGTACCAGTCTGGTACTTGCTTGGTAAACCAACTTTCTCTTAACCTGAAGTTGTTTTGTCTTCGATAACCTGACCTGCTCGGAAATTATCCAAGAAATTTATTTAAATCTCTAGAAAAACTACATATATTTATTCAAAGCGAAAAAAAGACTCCTCGCATACGGCGCAGTCAGTAAAAAATCAACAAATATTACAATAAATAAAAATCATCTGCTCTATTACTTCCTGAAGTTCCAAGAATAGAACACATTGCCTCTTTGTATAGCAATAGAAATTTTCTGCAACAGATAATCTTTGGAACGTGGCTCCCCTGATGCTTTCTTCATTAATGATCCCAACTTGTCAATAAATTTCTTTGTTTCTGGTCCCATGCAACCTTATGATTCAAAGGCAAGGGGGTAAATAAATAGTTTTCTTTAAGACGCATATAGTGATTATGCTTAAATCTCTCCGCTTTATCTGCAATAGACCCTGCTTTCTTAGAGGATTCACCGATGTATGAAGGAGCCAAAGTATCAAAGTAAGTATAATGTCGAGTGAGCTCGACAATCTTTCAGTGACTATCACTCCAACCATTGGTCAAGCCACAGCTCCACCAGTCATTAGCCAAGCCACAGCTCCACCAGCCATTAGCCTAAGTACCGTCATACCGACCGATACCCCAGCCACTACCATTGAGACAAACAAAGCGCCGTTATCATCTACTCCAAAAACAGAATCGATTAAACGCCGTCTGGAAAAATCCAACTCCGTACCGGAAGCTCCAATCAAAAAATTCAAATCAATTGCGAATATGTTCCCGTTAGCCGCAGCAGTAGCAGCATCCGAATCATTTGTAGTGGATATCATCCCCAACGTAGATGGTGTCCTTACGTTTACGGAATCTCAAGGCAAAATAATCGGTAATAGCATCACCCGAGCCCTATTCTCCGATGAGAGTATGGCTTCTCTTCATTTTGAAAGCTCGGGTCTAGACAGAGGCCGTTATCGTCTCATTTGCACCGACACGACTACTAGAGACTGGGTAGTCGCCATCGTCCCAAAATTGGAAGGCCTTTGGCAAGGCGCAAACATCAGATCTGTAGTGTCGGGCCCTCCCCCAAAGTTAATTCGTGGAACAGTAATTGTTCAGCTGCCTGCACCGGACCCTAACGACTTTTTCAATATTATTGCCACGCAAAACCCAACACTCGATACCAGTAACTGGAAAATTTACAGCCGGTCCAAGGCACAAAACGGCAAACAGCAATGGATTATTGGGGTGGAAGACTGCTGCATTTCAGCCCTCAATGATCTAGCTTTCCGTCCATACTGTGGTATGACACGCGTCCGTATAGTACTCAACAACAATGCCAACAACCCGTGATAAATTAGCTTTTGTAAAGCCACATATTTATTTCGTTACAACAATCAGCTCAATAAACGGCTTACTCTCTTTGATCTCAAACCAATTGTTTCATTCTCTCTTCAAGCTCAAACAGCAGCGAGTAAGATGTAAGATAAGTATTATCATCAGCAAATACCGATTAAGTTCGCAACATCACCAGTCACTCCTATTTATTAACGCAGAGTTAATTCTGACTCGGGTAAGGAAATCTGTCTAAGTTAATGTCGAACAACAAATTAGCCTTCGCTCAAATAAACCTTCAACACTCAAAATCGGCGGTAGCTGAGCTAAATAACATTAGCCTCGAGTCTAACAACTTTGTCATCTTCGTCCAAGAACCATATCTGAAAAAGAATGTTATTAACAACCTCGACCCGCGCAAGTTCAACATTCTCAGCCACATTGGAATTGAAAAAATCCGGTCATGTATCCTCGTATCTAAAAATTGCAACATCCTCCCATTAAGTCAACTTTGTAAGGGCGATCTGACAGCAGCTTTGCTCAAGTTTTTCATTCAAGGGAAGGAACAACGCGTTATCATAGCATCAGTATATTTACCGTACGACACAAACTCCCTACCACCTACTCAAGCATTAATTGACCTCGTCAATTACTCCAAATCAAGCAACATTCCAATAATCGCAGGATGTGATGCTAATTCCCATCACTTAGTATGGGGCAGTACAAACTGTAACGCACAGGGCGATTCATTACTAGAGTTCATACTCACCTCAAACCTAATTACGATGAATGTGGGTAACGAGCCCACATTCGTCACGTCTATTAGGGAAGAAGTCATTGACATCACACTTAGCTCCTTCCATGTAGCACATTGGATAAAGAATTGGAAAGTCACGAACAAAATATTAGCTTCTGACCACAGGTGCATCACTTTCCATATAAATACCGATTATGTTGAACACGCAAAATTCAGAAATCCTATCTGCACTGACTGGGATAAATTCAATGAGTTAATGTCCAAAGCACTACCACGCGCAATGGAAATTCATTCCAAAGAAGATTTAGACAGAGTGGCAAACTCGGTGAACGATGCAATAACTAACAGTTTCAACTCTGCCTGTCCCGAAAAAATAATTCGAGCTAGTAGAGGCGCCAGCTTTTTCACTACAGAAATTAAGAAACTCAGAAAAGAAGTAAGAAAAACCTTTAACCAAGCCAAACCCAATCGGCCAAATTATGAAAATAACAAAGCCCTTAGGCGCATTGCTCAAAAGAACTACAATAAAGCTATTAGAAATAACCAGCGTTTTCAGTTAAAACAAGCTTATTCCTCAATTAGTTCCTCATCGGCGTCCGCCCATCTCGTCAAATCACTGGTGAAAGACCCACACTGTGCTATAGGCACACTGAAACTCCCATCTGGGGAATATACGGAAGATAGCGCCTCTACTCTCAAACACTTGCTTGACTACCACTTCCTGGTTGTTCTCCCTCATTCTCCCCGAATCCATCCACCAACAAGCCCGACCACATCCTTACTGCAGGTGATGTAGAAATCGCTAGAAAAATTGTATCTAAAGATAGAATAAAGTGGGCGATTGAATCGTTCGTCCCCCTCAAGTCACCTGGAATCGACAACATTATACCATTGATGCTTCAAAAAAGCCTCCATCTTACCATAGACTTAATCTACGAAATGTTTATTGCAAGCATTAGCTTCATTCACATTCCCCAGTCCTGGAGAGGAGTTAGAGTAGTATTTATCCCAAAGCTCGGTCAACTTATCTACACATTAGCAAAATCTTTTAGACCAATTAGCTTAACATCCTTTATGTTAAAAACTCTTGAAAAACTGGTTGATAGATATCTGAGGGATGGAGCCTTACAGCAATTTCCCATACACCCCAACCAACACGCATATCAACCACGTAAATCAGCAGAGAGTGCATTACACCATATAGTTAATCAAGTCGAAAAAGCTCTGGAACAAAAGCAATTTGCACTGGGAGGTCTCGTTGATTTATCGAACGCCTTCAGTAACATGACATTTTGCTCCATAACAAACTCATGCACAGAGCATAGTGTAGATAACACAACCACCAGCTGGATCTACGCTATGCTAAACAGTAGAATCGTCTCAGCGAAGCTGGGCTCTACTAGTTTCACTGTTATTACTCATAAAGGCTGCCCCCAAGGTGGCGTTCTACCTCCACTGTTATACATTATGGTAAAAGACAGCCTCTTAAAACTTTTAAATGAATCAAAATATTTCTCAATCAGCTTCGCGGACGACCTCACAATTATACTAATTGGCTTTTGTGTCAGTACGCTCTGTGAATTAATGCAATCAGCGTTTCGCATAATTGAAAGATGGTGCGCACAGCATCACCAAGAAATTAATGCAGACAAAACCCAACTCATTCTATTCACAAGGAAAACCAAAATAGTTGGATTTAAAGCTCCAACCATCTGTGGGAAAGTAATCAACCTCTCACCCTACGTTAAAATACTAGGAATAATTCTAAACCCAAAATTAAATTGGATTCTCCACATAAACTTCAGAACAAGTAAGGCACTAGCCACACTATGGATGTGCCGCAGTGCATGCGGAAAAAACTGGGGTTTAAGCCCTAAAGTCCTAATGTGGATCTACACAGCCATAGTAAGACCGATGCTGTCGTACGCGGCGTTCATATGGTGGCCCCGCTGCCACGTTGAAACTGCACAAAGACAGCTTGCAAAAATCCAAAGATTAGCGCTTATAAGTATTACAGGAGCCGTGAAAACGACACCTACTGCAGCACTAGAAGCGCTGCTAAATATAGAACCTCTACATATCCATATAGAAGCCGTCGCTAGATCCACCTGCCTCAGATTACAGCAATCATCACTGGCTCCCGTAACGCCACCTATGGTCATGCCAACCTATGGAACAGAATGAAATCAGAATCGCCACACTTTGAACTTCCACACGATGCTATCACTCCAGTACATTGCTTTGAAAACAAGTTCAAAATAATGGTTCCATCCCGTGAAAACTGGACCAACAACGAGGTCATTGACAACAACATAAATATCACCTGGTACTCTGACGGATCGAGATATAACAACCTAGCGGGCGCTGGAATCTACTGCCCACAACTTCAGATAGAAAAATCATTCCATCTTGGTTCCTTCGGATCCATTTTCCAAGCAGAAACTTTTGGTATTACCCAATGCTGCAAAGAACTGATAGGCCAGAACGTGTCAGACAAACGGATATTAATATGTTCCGACAGTCCGGAGTTCCTTAAAATCAATTGGAGCTTACAAAGTGTACTCATCGTCTGTCCTTAACTGCAGAAGACTCACCCAAAAACTGGCATCTAACAATAATGTCACTCTGACCTGGGTACCAGGACATAGTAACATAGAAGGTAACGACATAGCGGACAGCCTCGCGAAGGCAGGAGTCAATAAACCACCCATAAGCCCAGAACCAATCATAAAAGCCCCACAATCATTTTTCATTGGTTTAATTGACAAATGGAAAAAGAAAACGTTCACTAAATACTGGTCATCCATCAACTTCGCCAGCCACTCAAAAAAATGTATCAAAATCTCTCCCAAAAATTCAAAATTCCTACTATCGCTAAGTAGAAGGAACATTAGAAGACTTACCGCCAGTCTAACTGGCCACTGCTACCTCAACAAACACCTTCACACAATGGGCATCACCAATGACCCCCGCTGTCCTAACTGTGGGGACATTGAATCGGCAGAACACTTCCTATGCACTTGCCCGGCATACGTATCAGCCAGATCAAAAGCTCTAGGAGCCTATATACTGCCGCACAACATCATCTGGAGCCTACCTCTCCGTAGCATATTGGACTACCTCAATCGTACATGTAGAATGTAGGTAGCTATTTGTGGGTATGCACAACAGGCCCATTGGAGGCTTAGGTGCCAGAGTTTTACTCTACCCACTCAAACTAACTAACTAACTAAGTATAATGTAATTACGACAAATCAAGTAACATAGAACTGAAAATTCTGTAATGATTATATAATGCGCTTGCAGTCTGAGAAAGGCTAATTGTATGGTACACTGTTTGCAGTAGGGTTTTCACCCCAAGTTAAAGGAAAAATTGAAGAAAAAATATTAAGCAACACTTGCCACTTGACTACGTTCTATAATCTCTTTTTATTTTTAAAATTTGTTATGCTTATTGAACGGGGATTTTTCTCGTTCAAATAAATGCGCCACAAAAAATATGTCAAATAAATTTAGCAAACAGATGTCGCCAGTGTTTCACAGTATTGACGTTTTGCCTGTGGAAAAAATTGTATGTGAGTCACTTTTCTCAGTTTGTCTTGAGTTTTCTTCGATGCAATTTCTTAATTCGCTTAAAAAAGTTGTATTAACACACCGAACTTCAATCAATCGCAATTTACAATCAATTTCAATGTCTACTAAAGTGTCGCGAAAATATAATTTAAGTGGATCGTGTGTGTGTATTACATTGTGAATAGGAAATTCATTCAATAAAATTGTAAAAAGTTTGTGCCGCAAAATTGCATTTACAAGCAATAAAAAAAAATCAACACGAAATATAGCCCATCGTTTAATCTTTTGTGTGCTTAATGTAAGTAAATTATGTGATTACCTAGATGCTATGAATACTGATGGACTTCGTAAATTCAATTGAAATTTCCACTAATTCGGATTATTATCGACAAAATACATCGTTCACGTAATGTAACTATTTAACTTTTTATATTAAGGCGTTCCTCATGCTGCACTATTTCTTAATTTAATCTCTTGTTACTCTGTTCATATTCAATTTATCTTTGTTATTGTTGGTTGAATGAGCGATTCGTTGTTTCATTTCTAGTGGGATACAAAATTTTGAAATATCTGCGATTACATTGTAAGATACGTGTGTTTATCGATGTTGCCCGTGTCACGTCAATGCACTTCGGCACATTCGTTTCGTCCATTCATTATCCAATAACAAATCTACATTGTATATCCCATACATAGACGCACAAACATCTTTCAGTGAAACGTTTTTTTTTCCTCTTCCACTTTCTACGTTCCCTCAATACTACATTTATTGTTCCATTACACACTACGTGCAATGTTCTAACAAAATAATGATGGAAACGAAATTTTCAATAGAGTCATGTACGTATAATTTGATTGTTGTCGCCGCCTCACCCAGTTTCAGTTCTTTTCGTGTCATGCCCAAAAGTTATATTTCCATTCTACAGCAATCGAAAGGCATAATTTGATGTGGTTACTGTATTTGTGCAACATAATCTATGTGGTAATTGGTATACATGTAGTATTTGTTGTTGTTGGAATGCGGTCGATTGAGTATATATACACAACGCGGTGTAATTATCCTACCGTCTCGTCACCGCAATCATAATCAAACAGAAAATACCAGTTTCACACAGTAACTTATTTCGTACCTTTAAGACGGTTAGATTCTTAATCTTATCGGCAGTACGAAAATTTATTTGATTGACTGATAGGTTGATGGTAATTTCATGCACTACGTTAGTAATCTGTCATCGATTACGCGTAGTTATGACGATAAAAGTAAATGAGGAGCTAGTGCTCGTTTGTATAGTTGGTTAAGCTTAGGGTATTTTTTTCGAATATTTTACTGGAAAGTCAACTGAAAATCTTACAATGACGAAAAGTCAAAATCGACATGTTCTCTGTTTTGGGAGTTGGTGTGGTTTGTAAATGATTCCATAAAAAATAACAAATGAGAATCTAGATTTTACATTTTAGTACTTCATTCCTGTTGGGAGCGAGTGCCTAACGAAAATTTCGATAAACAATGTCTAGATTTTCATTTGTTCAACGAAGTTCATGAGTAATCAATTACAAACCATAACAGCTCCAAATTAAAAAACAATTTTAGAAAAATGTTACCTTTCTCTCCCTGGTTCATTATTGAAATGCACTCAAAACTTTATCTGGCGAAACAAAATATTTGTCGACATCGAACCGTTTCCTTAGAATGTTTCCCCGCAATTTACCTTCTTCGGAAATAAAACAGGCTCAATAATACATTCCAAAAACTGTAAATGGTACCAAGAAAACTGATACGACTTCACATCATTCGCTACGAAGACAAAATCTTCAATTTTTACTTAATTCTAAATGCAGTCAATCCACCTGCTTTATGTCTGATAAAATAGTAATTAATGTTTAGTATCTCTTCATCCATAAATACAAATTTAATCGTTTCCCTTTTCGAAGATGTTTGTTTTATTTATTCCGATTTTTTTTTTGAACTTTGATTTATCAGTCAGATCCGTTTGATGCCATACACACATCGATTGATCTCAAGTTATAATTTTCTGTTTATTTTAAACTGTTTAGAGTGTAGACGCTTAACGAACTGCGTGTTTTTTTATTGACAAAATTTCATTCAAGTTTACTCTTATCCGCTTAATAGATGTACAAATAATGCATTTCAGTTTGACTCAAACTGATAAACATTTGAAGATGTTTCCTACAGATGATAACGCTACTTTTTTCGATTAAATACAACGAATGAACATGCTATTATGTATATCCATTTCGCATAATTATATTGTTGGACGGAAACGGGTAACCATCTGTTATCTGCATTAACGACAGTAATAAGTGATGAGTTCTAGTTAGTCATCTTTAAATGATTATATGAAGCAAATCCGAGATTGATAAACAATAGAAGTAATAGATTTGGTTATCATGATATGTTTGTAGCTTCTGGAAGTTTAAACCTCTTCATTCAAGTGAAACTGGTACGTTAGTTTTATTCAACAGCTCGGTAAAGTTTTAGTTATTTAAATCACATGGGTCGAAAAACGATTTTTAAAAATTCGAGGTGTATGTGTGAGCTGAGAGGGTATTGTAACATGAGAATGCGTGTTTGTGAACCGAGGTTTACCGAGGTTCACAATCGCATTCGAATGTTACAATACCCTCGAGGCTCACACATACACCGAGAATTTTTAAAAATCTTTTTCGACCCGAGTCATTTAATGGCTTTTACATTCGCCTTTCATCGAAAATCACGAAAAACACCAAAAATTATCAATTTAATCGAAAACTAAGCACCAAACAAACACAAAATATGTCGATCACTTCAATAGCACACAAAAATATTGCAACAACACGACAACGATTCTTGACAGCATTCGTTTTTGAAGAGAGAGAAGTCACTCAGTTTGCTATGTCTACTACAATTATGATCGATTTGTATCATATACACGGCGCTTTCCAGTTTGTTAACTCTAGGTTAACAATTTCCAATATTTCATCCCTAGAGATTACAAATTCCAATATTTCATCCCTAGAGATTACAAATTTGTCTATGTGTTAGCGGTGAACATTTTGACATTTTCTAAATATGCGAATTCGATTTAAAGTCGTATTTTCGATGGAAGGCGAATGTAATAGTACATTACTATGCAAGGGAAGTAAAGTGATATCTCGTATCCAGATGAGAAAAAGTATCCGAGGGCGGCAGCCCGAGGTACTTTTACTCATCGTGATACGAGATATCACTTTACTTCCCGTGTGTAGTATAACGTTTTACTATGCGAGTGATGTAAAGGTTATTGCCTATACATGTAATAGCCTTATTACATGCACCAGCATAGTAAAACTTATTTCACCACTGAAAAACTTTACCTCGGCTTTCAGTCTGAAAGTTTCAGACTAGACAAACTTTCATTTCTTTGGGACATTTGATTGAATTGACATCTAGTTTCATCTAGCTTGGCTTGGATCATGAAATTATGTATAAAAAAATCCCACTCATTTTCTACTCGATTTTCTACATGTGCCCACTATTCCAAAAATGAAAGTAAAATTCTGAAATTTTGAGTGCATCACAAGAGGTTATCAACATTATTGCGAACATTAAATGTTCTAATTGAGAGATTTAGTAGAAATGAGCAGATAAACAAATAAGCAAACAGATGAATAATATAGTAAACAAACAATAAAATCCACTAATGATTCGTGATATTTGAAAAAAATAAATTCTTTATTGGACCATGCATTATAAGTGAAACGAGTTTTTCTAATTGCCTTGGCTAATAACAAAAACGCATTTCATTATTACCTTTAATGGGTAAATAGTTTGTCTCCTTGGAACTGCGTGACCTGTTTCTTTGTTCGAATATCGAACAACTGTGAGTCGCTATTAACTGGATAAATGACTTTACAGAAAATAATATTCTATCCGTAATGATTCTTGATAAATTCAATTCCATCGAAATGGTTATCTCGGGATTATTCTCATAGAATTCGACTACATAGAGCCCGTAATATACAAAAATCCGTTAGGTGCACGGTTATTGTTAGATATTGCTAGAAAAACGAAACATCATCATTGCTTTGTGCACCATTGATTTGAAGCTAAATGATTTTTAAATTGAAGAAGTTAGCGTTCTCATTAATGAGAGATTATTATGTGAACCGACAAATGACTACAACCAGACATTTCATGTTGTTTTCGAGATTCATACACTGGTTCTGTCTCTATAATTGTCTTTATTCATTTTTCTGCTGGCTATGACATAATGGACAAAACAAGATAAATTTTTAACAGTATCACACATGTGACCTCATAAAGAATTAGAGCCGAGTGATAACAAGATTGAATTGCATAACTCGATAAACAGTTTTGAACGACACAGCCCAACCAACTCAATATATTCAATTTGTCTCGTTTATTCATTACAACATATACCGCCAAATTATATATTTAATCGACCGAACATAATGTATCTACTTAAAATTTCCTAACGCCGAATTATATATAGAAATTTGTTTGGGACATGAAATAAACTTAAGGTCAAGTATATAATCTCATCATTCTATTTTAAAGTACCCGTACTCGCTTAACATACTATAATAACTGTTTAGTCGTATGTTTCTGATAAAACGTAGATGATGTTCTGAGAACGAAAGAAAAAAAAAACTGAAACCGTTCGTCTCGAATATAAACATATTCATTGATAATACTTCCAAAGTCCATGCGAGACATGAATTTTAAATAATTCCCGATCAGCATGCACATCAGTTTATATTGACCGCAAAGATGACTGTTAGCTGTTCACATTGCTCACTTGTATTCTACATTAGCGTCGTCATATAATTAAATTAATGATTTAAATTGCTCGTGAATGAATCACTTTGGCCTCTAACAACGACAAACGATATCATTTAGAATAATTCATTATTTTTCATCTTACTTTTATTGTAATAAAAATTGTCGAGAGAATGAAAAGTTTTTATGGCTCAGAAATTAAAATATTTTAGGAATAATGTCGGTGAATGTGGTATTATATCTGCACCAGCAGTCAAGGTTCCCTTCCAAAAAAAAAATTATTATTTTGATTCTATTATGTATAAACTCGGTGTAGATGCCATGTTTTCAAATCATGTTATTTATCATCGTTAACATTTTGTGTGTTAATGGTTTCCATCACTTTATGGTTCACCATCTCTTTATTACAATAACAAATCCTTTATCTCCGGTTAATTCATTCGTATTTTTACTGGTTCGTTGGACTAATGTAAATAATGTGCACGAACAAGCACAAACCTTAAAAAAAATTGAAATTTCTTCCTGCATCCTCATCGGATATATTTTGTTTATTTATTGTTACAGAATGTTATGCGACTACGATGTTGTATGTTCATTTTGTTTTTAATTTTTTTGAACAGATTTATTGTGTTTTTATGATTATTTTTGATAAATTGTAGAAATGCGTGCATAACTTACACAATTAAGTGTTTTTATTATTTAAAAACTCGAATTTTTAATAAAATGAATTAAATCTGTAAGTGGTTTGTCCCATTCAAAAGAAATACATAAAGTGTAGCTTTACCTTGGCAGTGTAATAAGTCACCCCAAGTAGTCTCCAGAGTAATATGGGTATATAGAATCTTAGAGACTGAAATTATAGGAATAAACAAAAGTGTTATATTGTTGTGGTTTCTTCTTGTTTTTCTCCAAACAGTTCACTCTTATTAAGTTTTAAGTTGATAAAATTCAAATGTTATAACATTAAATATTAAAAGACGACATTTGATAATTGCACAGTTTTAAACGTTGAAAGTTAGAGTCTTTTAATTATGCTATGTAGCTTACTATGCCAACAATGTTTAGAAGAAATTCATGGTTTCTAGATTTCGAGAAACAGTAAAAATGTTGCCGTATAATGATGGAATCTGTTACAACTTTTGTTGAAAGTATTGCCTAATGTTTGATAAATTTTTTTTATTTCATTCGTGTAAACATATATTACTTTATAAACCACATCGCTTATTTTTCGATGTTCTTTGCTGTTGATAACAACTAATTAGCCGTTTCGTCTCTATTCCTCATTCAACTTGTCCAGCGACTAAAATGAAAACAGAAAAACTTACAGAAATACAGCATTTAAGCTTTCGTAACAATGTCTCTTCGGCATACTGCAAAACTGCAAAAGAGTTTGGCAGCCGGGTCAGACCATGTGCGGCGTTTCCTTTTTATGGAAATTCGGTGGAAACGATATGTAATTATTTTCTTTCAACCATCATCAACCATCAATGCTAATTTCCAAAATCTGTGAATGAAAACACAGCAATATTCTTCGTCAAGGAAATGTGTCTTCATCATCATGTCACATCGTTATTACTATTTCAGACAGTTGTTACTATTTTTTACATACATTCGTGCAATCTACCCCAAAGCCTTCACTTTCGTTTACAAAACAACATCATTCGTATGACATTTACATATTCCATTACCCACTCGGCTTAACATTGTTTGTCTTGTACTTTATTTGGTTTATTCAGTTGTTTATTTATATCACATCAGACAAATCAGATGATACAATCCCATATCAAACACATAAATCTCTTGCCATATCATCAGTATGACCGTTAGTTGGTCGAGTTAAATTAATAAACTCATTATTAATATTGAAAAATTGCCTGAAGTTTCCGTATTCACCTCTGACTCCGCCGAGTGTTATTTGTATGGAAAATATTTTATTATACAAACAACAGTAAAATATGTGATAACATAAATATTGAACCGAGTGTCCCAGTTGGTGATAATAATTGGTCTAAAAATAAAATACAAAGTTCACCATTCCATATGACACTATAAACGAATATCAAGTCGATGTTCAGCCGCTTGGTTTGAATTTATTTTGATTCTTTTTTTTTAAATACTGTGTGATACGGCGATGGTCTAATTTATTGTTTGGCTTTGTGATGTATACAAGTAGTATGCGATGTCGCTGTCGCTCAAATAAGCTTTCTGAGCTTAAAATCTCTAAATGATGCACTGTATGGACGAGTAAAGTATTGACTATCTTTCAAACTAAGAGCATTTGAATCTGAGAAATTCTGTTTATTTCGGTTGCTTTTCCTTGAAAACAACGTAAATAATTAATTTACCTCAGAATTCTACTTTATTGTTTAAAATTTACTTTTAGAACGAATGCAGATTTACATAAATTGTTGAAGAAAAAAAATATTATTTAATGCCAGCGAGAGACAGTCTACCACAATTTAAATTATATAATTTATTGTCGGTTCGCTTTATTTATTTGTTAAACAATTAATTTCGTTTACATAGGAACATGAAATCGTCTTCGTGTATAGTATGTAGGAAAGCAGATTAATTTCAACTTATGAGTTAGTCTCTCAGTGGTTGTAGTTTTATTCATTTCGTGGCTACAAAAGTTTTCCGTTTATTTTCCGACCACATTCACTGAACAAATATTGCCAACATATATACAGAGTCAGCAGAGGTAGGATTTGCAACGATAAATAAAGTAAATTTTACCTTTCGTTTCAAAAATTTAACCGACTGAGTCTCCATCGTGCAGATTAAAGCTCTATAAATTGCACGTTTTAATGGACATAACCGAGTCTGCAATTCTATTAAAACAGGATTTTAAATTACAGTTTCAATCTCATTTTGAATAGCATCATTACATCAATGTCATAATTCATTTTCTTTTTATGAAAGCTGTTTAACGATTAATGAATGGGGAAAAAAATGTTCAAATGATTTACGGGCTTGGTTTTTTTTTATCGCAGATAGATCTACGAATTGATTAGTTCGGCATTTCTATGACCCCACCTATAGCGTGATGGAGATCGAAAAGTCTACCATTTTCTCCTATCCGATTTTTTTTTTATCCGATTTTCACCCATAGCTAAATTATAGGCAAACGTAGACATGAACATTTCATAGATCGATTAGCCATAACTCAAATCGGTTTATATACTCCTTTTGAGGTTTCTTACTAAAGTATTTAAAGAGCATAAGAACACCTTATTTGCCTGATACGAAATGCAAATGCGTGTAAAACCACGAATCTTTAGTCGATTTAATTATGAAGTCGAACTTGAAATATTAAACATGAGACCATAGAGAGAGGAAAAAAAACTTTTATTTGGGTTCTTTATGGTTTCGGGCTAAAACACGCAACCCCGCCACACATAATTATCAATTAGTGAATAAGTTTGTAATAAACATCCATATTACGTCATAATTTCAACATAACAACAACATAAGTCATTATCAGTCAGTGGTATGCATAATTTTTCGATTTCAAGAAATTTGACACGAAGCTTTTAGTGAAATTATAATGAGCCGAGAACATTTTTTCAGAACCAATTTAATTTGAAGGAAGGAATGTGAGTGAAGTAATCTTTTCGAAATAAATGTACCTGCCATGCAACCTGATGATTGCGTTGACATTGATAAGAGTGTTATAACATTTTCCGTAAAGCAATCCATAATGCATTACTAACAATGTTTTCTGAGGTGATAAAGTTTGGGTTGAAATTTATTTAATTCTTTTAGTGTAACATAAAAGCGACTGTTTCTAATTGTTCACTTCTGTCTGACGTATTTTAAACTTTTAACTCATTGATTAGTGTTGGCGTTTCTCAAAAGTGTGGGCAAACTGTCATCGTGTGTTTGAAGATAGTCGATAGTCGTGTTGTAGGTTTCCAGACTTAGTATGTTTTCTTAGTTGTCTTAGCATTACCTGCACACCTTTTTTTGAATTTGCATCTCTTCACCAGAAGTTTGAAATACAGTGAATGGTATGCGAACAAATCTGAGCGGGAAAAACCGGGGAAAACATTAAAAATACTTTCAAACGCGGCAATTTTTATTGTATAGTTGATAACTCGATCGTTGTGATACATGACGTTTGATAAAGAATTATTGTTCGTCATTCGAAAATACGACTTATTATTACAAGCTCTGCTAACAACAAAACAGCAATTCAAAAATGACTCAACAGAGTTTCGTGGAACCAAAAGTTAATCTTTTGTGACTAAGAACATGGCAATTTACAAAATACAATTTTTAGTCCATAAACCTTTAGTTTTTAGTCCATAAATCAATTTTAATGTTCGTTGATTAATGCATTACACTTAAAATCCACTAAAGCAATACAAGTAACAAGTTGTTATGCCTCAGCCACTACGATACTATCGTACACCGCGCCGGCAATTTTCAATCAAATGTTTATAAATAGACTTTGTGCTGAATGGAAAATATAATTTTCATGTAGACATGAACAGCGAACTGTTGATAGGTTTATCGTATTCATGTGTAGGTCGACGTGTATGATGTGTATACTATAAGTTGACATTACTAGAACAGCAATTTTGGCAAAACTAATATTTTTTGTCAATCATTTTGATTTGTTGGAACAATGAAGATGTAGACTATTTACTGAAGCAAATCTTTGTATTTCAATCTCTAGCATTTCCTACTTGTTAAAATATGAATTGGGATGTTCTGTACACTATTTCTACGCTTCAAAGAACTATACAGGTTTCATGTTGAATCGTGGCATAAGACATCAATAATGCATTGTATAACGGGTATCGTATCCAACCTATCCATAAAAACAATTTAAACGAATGCTATATGTATTGTATGTTATACACAATTTCAACAAGACCTAAACTTTTAAAATTACACATGCATTAGGCAATAAAAAATTGATCACATGTCACATTTCCAGTCACATGTCTCGGAGAATTACTTCCAATTTCAAACAACTTTTTCCGATCGAATTATAAACTTTTTCCATGTAGTCGATGGTCGTGGGTTAGTTCTGTCTATAAAAGAACCCTTTATGGCAAGAGGTAATGTTGGATTATAAATAAATCCATTCTGAACAACACCCCAATCAAAAATTGATTTTCTAGAGATGATATATGGGAAATTTCTACCTACATTTTAAACGTAATGGTCAGCAAATTTTATTTTCATTGTTTTCATTGACTCAATTCAACTTCACAGGGATTTTATAGTCTCAAGTGCTCCAATAATGAATCATTAGCTTCAATTCATGTGGTCAATTAAACCATAATCATTAAATCTATTTGTTACTTCCAATTTGTACAACTAATTAGTCACATTGTCTAATTGTAGTAAGTTAATGTAACGTCGTATTGAACAGACGGAACAATGATTGCGTGAAAGCGAATTGAAACCCACAACCAAAAAATAAAAACAAAATTCTCTTCTAAAACCTCTAATTGATGGATGGATGCTTCATTTAATATAAATAAATATCCGACTATCTTCCTATTCGAATAACATGTGCGAACTGTTAACATTCATTTTGTGTGTTAACTAAATTATTAAAGATCAAGTTCAATGCATTAAACAAAAGTTGAAAAAATTAAACGAATATTAAAAACCACTTGTTTAAGCAATTAACCATTTTGTTTGTTCTGATCTATGGTATTTATGTAAACGTCTTGTGTGTATTTTATAGTTTATGTTGGTTGCGCTAGGCTCTTCTTCTTTTACATATTTAAGTTATATTTTTATATTCGCACCAACGATATATATGTTTTCTTTTTAGCTTTTGAAGCACACATTTCAATGTAATGTTTTGATGTTTCCAACAATTTGTTTTCATATGTGACGCTTGGTTAAGCTCTTACGTTTGCAGTCTAGTGGGTGAAATGCTAAGAATAGTTTTATTGGAAAATAAATGACTTACATGCGCCGTTTTTGTTACAATGTAAATGTTAGCATAAGTTCTTGGCAGATATTTCATTCTATGTTGATGAAATGGTAATGGTCAAATGGTTAAACTTATTATGCAAATATTTGATGTTCAGTTTTAGTAGTCGAGCTTTTTTTTATCGTCCTTAACGAAGGAAGGCAATTAATATTTGTAAAGGTCAGGGAAATGAGTTTTTCTCGACGATCATTCTTTTCTTCATTTCTTGATTTTTCTTTGGATAACCATTGAAGACATTACAGTCAAAGTTCAATGTAAAATGCAATGTACCGTGTGCGTTTGTATATAATTTGAAATGGCGTGACCATTCCTAACAAATTTTGCAACACATTCCATCAAGAATGAAAGATTGCTTCTATGCAGTGAAATATTCTTCCGTTCTTCCAAACATTTAAGTGTTTTCTCGAAATCTTTAAATTTATTATTTCTCTATGTAGCTGGCGTGCCCCACGGTGCATTTAGTTCAAATAGAGTGAAATATTGTTACGATACTTAGAGTCATATGCTGACTATACGGTAAAATGTCAAAATGTTACACTTCCCTGTCATTGAATAGATTAACGAAGAATATTTTCCGCAGCTCACTGTCACAACTCTACGGAAATTTCCATAATATAATTCGTAATGGAAACAACGGTTTATCAATTTATACTCGATGCCTCTCTACTTCCTGTTCGCTTTTATTGATATTAAATCTATTATGGTGGTGGCGTAATAGAAACCCGTGGAACTATTTAGGTAGATTATAGATAAGTCAATCATCTGACCGACCACTTTATTTATCAAGGCAAAAAAAAAATATTCGTTTATGCCGCCAATGGAATAGAAACAACAAAACATTTTCACTCGATAATGTTTTGCGATTGTACGAGAAAAATGTATATCAATTGGTTCGGCTCGAATTCGAAAATTGCTACTCCAATGGGATACCTCCAATAAACTCTGGGATTGCTTTCTTGGCATTTTTCTTGGCAACTCCAACACTTTTAGTTCTAATAAGCAAACACATATATTTACGGCTCTTTACTATAAATAAAAAAATAAATCTGGTTCTTAGCCCATTCGCTGACGGAAAGATTAAATAAATTTCTATGAAAGCCAATAAAAAACTTTTTCTGCTATTTAATCGCAGAATCATGTCATGCACATGAACCGTGTTTTTGTTCAATTTTTTTCGGTTTATCACATTTTATATGCCTTTAGGCTGGTTTCGTCTATCGGGCTTCACATGTATAATACAAATTCATGTAGAATAGCAGCAATGAAATGACCAAGACTTTGAGTGTAATGCTATATTGGCTCGAACAGATGGGATAAATATAAATATTGATGAGCGCTTTTTTTTCTCTTCTATTATTTTATAGAATGCTTTCTATTGCTCGCCTTATTTTTCTATTAAATAATCGTTTTTGTTTCTACCTTCTTTTTTTGATTTATTTATAGAAGTTCAATATTGTGGGGTATAGTCTCCTGAATGAACAACTTAATTCAATGGAGAAAGGTTAACATTTCAGAAACAGTCATCTGTTATCGACAGCAACGAAGAGCTGACTTATCTCTTATACATATACGGGGCATTTCGCACGAACTAAAATTGAAAATAACGAAGTAATAGATTTTTTGTCAAACGCTACGCTATACTGTAAACCATAGACGTAACAGATAACAGATTTAAAGATTATATGTCGATATACCTTACCGTTTCTGAAAGGTGAAAGGAAATGAACGAAATTCAGATCTTGAAAATACATTTTAAAGAAATTACATTTAAATACCTAGAGAATATTGCGACGAATGTCTGATCAAATGTTTTAGACAACAGAGCCATTCATTAGAAGAATTAACATCAAGTGGCGATTGTTCAGGAAATTATAGCTGACATCGAATTTCGTTGCCAAAAAATGCTTGCGTGTAGAGTGAGTAACACTCAAGCGAAATGTTGGGAAATTTCATTCAATCTTCAATTTAAATATTTAGACTTCAAATATTCTAAGGTTTTATTGGCTCGTAAAAGTTTTATTTGTTCGAACACCTGTTCGAGGGGGCTTGTTTACGTTTTGTGTTGTTCATTATTTAAAAGAAAAATCAAGGAACTCACAGTTAACACGACGCGAAATTCAACTGAATTATCTTAGAGTCGGGAGTTGACGATGTCCACTTTTAATTGCAGATTGTTGTTTATAAATAACAGTTTAACCTTCATTTTGTGTTTCGTGCTAATGATCAAAAATAAGTGTAATAATTGAGCTGCCTTTTCCTGTGTGCTCTGTACTACTCGTAGATGACAAATGGACAAATAAACAAATGAATTTTCAGTATCTTGTGACAATTTTAAAATTTGTTATGAAACCGCTAAGCTAATGTTCTTTTTTGAATGTTAAGACCATTACGTACAAATCGAAGATTAGTAAATTGATTGTGTTAGTCGAAGTGTCAGTGAAAATTGTGATCGAACGAAGACGACAAAACACAAAGCAAATGTAAAATATTGTAAACAAAATGCTGGCGTTAGTTTATTTTGTTTTTGGTTTAAATTCAAGGTCCAAGAAGAGATATAAATCTTTTTTAAATGTTTTTTAGTTTATTTATCCAAAAACATCAAAATGTATTTCTAATAATTCACCAGTGTAGTTCGAATAATGTTTCGATTGATAGATATGAAACAACTTCCATAAATATTTATAATATCAACCGAATCCATAACATCCGCAAATTCAATGGAATTATAGGTCTGAAATTGTTTAAATCATTAAAACATTGAATATAAAATAAATTTTGTGTTTCTATAAAATATGCACGCAGTGATTGTTGCATCGATCAGTCGTATGAACGTGATTATTTAACTCTACCAAAGATTTACAGACTAATTGATATAACTATTCCAGACAGTCTCGTGTGTAAATATTAAACAATCATTCTCCGTCTCGACTAATAAATAGTAATTGCGTTTTAATAGTAATGTTGGTAATACACTTGATTCGTAAGACTAATTCTTTGTTTTCTTTGTTTACAGGTTTATCAATGAATGAAATCCCAATATTATGGACACATTACAAGTGTGTTCATCTTCACTAAATCCAGGTAGTAAGACTTCGAGCAGAGCTGCATCACCGTGTCGTTCCGATCAAAGTAATTCTTTTAATTTACTCAAATTGATGTTTTATGGATGGGAAAATATTAAATTTTCTTAAGTAAAATTGGGTTATATCTCGATACAAACGGCTTATCACCTATTATCGATAGCAACGACAAAAATAGACGACCTACGCTTAATGAGGTCCCGTGAGGTCTCGTAACGAGTATACTATATACGCTTAGCATTGCTAGGTTCACCGAAAAAATTATTCGAATTCTTAATTCATTTTAAATTTATGTTTATTTATGCTCTAAAATGTTTATTAGAATTCGTCGTTACAAACCGGAATCGTACAAGTATTAAGTCCGATAACTCTTTTCATGTCCCTCACTTGAGACAGACTATAGCAAGGAAAAGTTCTTACATTTGTCCCCAATTCTATTCCACTGTTGAAAATGTTTGAAAAAGTAATAAATTTTACGCAAACTAGTCGTAATCAATAAATTTTCGAGAAAAATCGTTCGTATCGTGGTATACCCAAACCTCTTCTGTTACAAGTATTTTTCTGTTTTAACAGTTGTTTTCCAGAGCTTTATTGTGGAAGTATTTTGTAACTAAATGTGAATATGGTTTATGATTTGGAACGCTTTTATAATTTGAAACTCAAAACCTTAGGTATTTATTGATTTTTTTATGAATTTTTGCATGATTTTATCACAAAAGGCCCTGAAGTTTTTTCATTGTTGAACTACACAACGATTGCTGGACGTGCACAGTTTTCGCATGTTATGATGCTGAGTTGAAAAAAAAACCTTTTATAAACTACCAGCCGTTTAACGATGACAAAACTAAACGAGAAATTCTGACCAATGTTCTCTTATATCAAAACGTATATTTACAGTGACTTAACATTCTAAAACCAACCAATCTAATGAATTTTAGTATTCACGACATAAGTGCGCCTTGTATTTCAAATTATACCGCATAACGGGTCATTTTAACGCTTAGCTTTTGACATTTATTGTATGACGTCGGCGTTATTTTGTTCACCTATCAGTTGTAAATATTACAATTTTTAGCGGCTTATGGCATGAATTTTGATAGTTTTGTCATTCCACTGGAAAACCAATATCCCTCTTATTCTTTTGAAAAACAGCCTACCGAAATCGGACGCATTTTCTATTGGAATTTTTTATATGTGCCTAGAAAGGACTTCGACCCTAGTGGCCAAAACCACTTTCAAAAAAATTCTTCGAAGTTTGTGTGGCTGGTCAAAGGTGAGCAAAAACCGAAAAGTTGCAATTTTCTTACAAAAATTGCTCCAGTTACACGAGCCGTACAGGGTCGTGTGGGGTGTCATTAGAAAGGTAATCACATGTACTATTGAGCCGAATAGGGTCTTATTGGGTTTAAAATTCATCCACACTGAAATATGTGCAGATAAAGTTTTTAACCGAAGACGTACACTGTTCTTACTGAAATTTCTCGAGGTACACAAAATGTACATGGTCGTGTGGGGTATCATTTGAAAGGTAATTTTATGAGCTTTTGAGCTAAATAGAGTTTTATGTGGTTTGGATACATATGCGATGAAAAAGAAGTTGAAATGTTTAAGTGTCCATATTTCATCATAGATGCATCTAAACCACATTAGTCTCTATTCGGCTCAATAGTACATGTGATTACCTTTCTAATGACACCCCACACGACCCTGTACGGCTCGTGTAACTGGAGCAATTTTTGTAAGAAAATTGCAATTTTTCGGTTTTTGCTCACCTTTGACCAGCCACACAAACTTCGAAGAATTTTTTTGAAAGTGGTTTTGGCCACTAGGGTCGAAGTCCTTTCTAGGCACATATAAAAAATTCCAATAGAAAATGCGTCCGATTTCGGTAGGCTGTTTTTCAAAAGAATCCCTCTAAACAAACCACTGTCATTTGACATTTCAAACACTGTGTCACCTCCATACAACAGTGGCTGGAATTTTATAATGTTAGTCACTGTAGGTACAGTCATAAACTCTCTAAATGACCATCTTCACGAAATCTCTTTCTCCAATCTCGCCAATTTCTCTCATTTCTCCATAACGAATATATAGTGAAATGAGAGAAGTAAGAGAAATAAGAAATTTAGAAAAAGACGGTCATTTAGAGAGTTTATAACAGTAATACTAAAAAAGAAATAATTTTAAAAGTGCCTTCAGTCTAAAAAAAATTCATCCGTTTAGAAGAAAAATTCATCCGTTTACAACAATGCTTGATAATGCTTGATTTGCTCTTGTACGCCGTGTACTTAGCTAAACCACGCCTCTTTTTTATTGTTTAAAGAGTAAACGGAGTGCAAACGGAGCGTAAATGGAGTAAGAGGAAATCAAGCATAATTCTTCAAACCAAAGAGGTAACAGATTCAATCGTTCTACGGCGATACACCTCTCGTTTATAAAAGGTTACGTTGCGTGTTATGCTGCCCTACAACCCCTACAACGCATGAAGAACTTAGTGCAAAGAGATGGATGATTTTGTGAGAGAATTTCATACTTTTACTCTCTCGGAATATTGAATCTCTTTTGCACTAAGTTTTTTATGCGTTGTATGTACGTTTGAAGTGTGAACGGAATAGTTGCGATCAGCTTTTCTTGTTGCGCTAATTAAAACAACTCTAAACTCGAGAAGTTAGCCTTCTACCTGTATAATATCTTCAGATTGTAGCTTTTGATATCTATCGACTGCCTTTCGTGGAAGATCTTTTTGATTAATTGAAACGAATTCACAAAATGAAGTAGATACCACTTATGAACCGTTTCATTTCTTGCAGTGTCTAAAGATCGTGATAGCGGTGACTCTGCCTCAGGCGGTGGACTTCGATTTCGAAACCAAAGTCCGTCTTCACAGCGCCGCAGTCGAGATCGAGAGCGACGTGAAATGCGGAAAGATCGTGATAATGATACCAACAATATGCTTGTTTCTAGCTCTGACATGACCACCGACCATACAGAATCTTTAGATGATTCCCGTTTGATTGGTAAATTGTGTTATGTCTGTCACTCAGCTTATTTGGTGTGTAATTCAATTGTTTCAAATAGGCAATGACGAATCAACGTACCAGTCGTTCATCAATGATGAAGTTGAAGGTCCAGGCGATGGTACCAATGATCGTCACCATCAACGATCGAATAGTTACCAAGCTCTTGATCGACTAAATACGAAGATCGCCTGCACCAAAGAATCAATACGGAAAGAACAAACCGCTCGAGACGACAACGTCAATGAGTACCTGAAATTGGCTGCGATTGCAAGTGCCGACAAACAGCAGTTACAGAGAATCAAAACCGTCTTTGAAAAGAAAAACCAAAAAAGCGCACACACAATATCGCAACTACAGAAAAAATTGGAGAGCTACAGTAAACGGGTGAAGGATTTACAAATCCAACAAAATCAACGAATGCAAGGTCACCGACAACCGCGAGAAGTATTACGGGATGTTGGACAGGGACTGAAGTAATTAAATTTGTTTGATATAGACGTTGAGTGCGGTAGTAACGGTTTGTGTTTTTTTTTCATTAGAAATGTTGGAGGCAATATTCGTGATGGTATCACTGGCTTGGGCGGATCGGTGATGTCAAAACCAAGAGAATTCGCTCATCTTATTAAGAATAAATTTGGAAGTGCAGACAATATAAATCAATTATCGTCAAGTAAGTAGGCTGTAGAATGTTTTTGTAACTTGCATGCAACGACAACGCTTTCTAACTCTGATTTTATTCTAAATTAAAAAGTAATTTCGTTTCATTTCTTCAATTTAACCCTTAATTATACCGTATACCCAATTATAGTTTAACACGACTTACTTTTTTATTAAAAAATTCATGCACAGCTTATAACTATTTTCACTCACAACATGTAGACCAACTTCACCGAATAAGTGGAGGCAGATAGCTTTAACAAAATTAGTTTTTTTTTGTTTTGTTATTATTTGTTATACTTACACGTGCGTGCCGTAATTGTACATATAAGATACCAAGTTGTTAGATGGCGAATAACAAAAACATTTTTTTTAATTTTGAATTTGAACTCGTAGTACTTTTACACATTGAACATGTACAGAACTAGGAATCCAAAATTTTTCCGTTTAGTTAGTCGCACCATTCAAAATTGACGCTTTCGCTCAACGAAATATTTTTACACCAAATTCTACACATCTACCTCCAATATAGAGGGCAACATTAATAAAGGGCGTAACTATCATACCTCTCTACCAACTAAACCAATTTTCATAAACTTTTTCCTGAAAGCTAGACCCTCTTTATAACCTCTGTTTGGCTAATTAGTTCTATATGGTGGAAAAACCCATTATCCTCCCACTAGTGCGATGGTGGACGCAGCGACATAACAATAGTTATTTACAAGACTTTTCAACGTTTGTAATGGATCTTTCATGCTGAAAAGAACGACCCGCAAGCATGTTTTGCAATTTCAAAATCAGCTTCAGTAGTCTTTTTTAAATAGCCTAAATACATACAACACACACTCTACGGATAATAGCGGCAGAGTCGAAATTTTGCTTGATTTTTGCAAGTGGTTCCGGGTGGTACCTCTGTTCCAATCGAAAAGTGATGTATGGAAGGTGCCCCTTATTTTTGATAATGTACAAGTCGTCCATACATCATTTTGTCCAAAAACTTCAAATTTAGCCGATATAATTTTGGGTCATTTTGACTCTGCCGCTATTATCCGTAGAGTGTGTGTTGTTCGTATTGAGGCTATTTAGTCTTTTTATTTGACTTATCAGGTCCCACAATAGCGACAAAAAAAATCAATCTCCATTGATGATTAATCTGCTAATGTCAAAGTAAAGCAAAATTGTTTCACTCAAGTTAGATCCATAGGCCGACTGTATTTTCCGAATTATTGGATGGTTTAAATATGAGTCTCACAAAATTGACAAAATTTTTTTATGAAAATCGGATGAGTAGTCGCAGAGATATGGCATAGTTCCCTCTTTTAGTATTGTTGCTCTCGATATAATTGAACTTTTCAACCAATCAGACATGATCACACTTCAAGAAAGAAATATTCTATTTTAGATAGACTCGTTCCATGTTTGATAGAAAGTTATTATTGATATGTCGATCCAAGTCCGATATACATAAACGAAGACTTCTGACACAACCACATCAACAGATTTTCCATTCTAATCAAAATTTTAAAAACAATCAAAAATTCACTTATCTTATCTCTACCCATCGTAATTTCAAAAGTAAGACTTACGTTGCTTCGATAAGGCATAGTAGTTGAGTCTAGTTACTAAAACGAAATGCTTGCATGAATTCCGACTATCGAGACAAATTAAAAAAAAAGAAAAATTAAAAAAAAGTAAGTTCTGTGTCTACTCTATCGCCGGGTACAATATTAGGTGTTGTTTGCCTACTAATATTAAAAACAGATTTTAATTGAAGCCTGGTATACAGATCCTGAACTTAACTCGTTGAATCTATCCAATCAAATGGACACATCGCACGGACATCACGGCCATCATCACCACCATCATCATCATGGTTCTTCAACGCCAAACAATACCGGCCTTGCGAACACAGCCGGTTCGGGCAGCAATCAGGGTGGTGGAAGTGGAAAATTCAGTAACGAAAATGACAGTGAATGTAGCAGTGTGACTAGCGATAGCATTCCAGCGGGGTAAGTGCATTGAATCGGTTCATGATTTTTCGTCGAATAGCAAAAATTGACTGAATGGTTTCGGTCTTAGCTCCGGAAAAAGTCAACCAGGAATCAATCAATATTCTGCCATATTGAAAGCAATTCTTGCTGAACTACAAGAGAGAAGGGAAGACTGCGACAAGCTCAGAGAAAAGTTAGAACGTTTAGAAGTAAGTGACATTGTGGTTAAGGCTTACAAATGGACGAAATTTTATCAATTTGGATTGTGTTGTAGGGTGTTCACAAAGATTTCCAGGATGTAACGAACGCTCTAGAAGGCGAAAGATATCGGGCCGAGCGTTTAGAAGAGCAAATTAATGATTTGACCGAATTGCACCAAGTAAAACATTTTGTTATTCCAGCAACGATTTCATGGAGACTAATTTTTCAATCATTTTAGAACGAAATCGAAAACCTCAAACAAGCCATGGCTGATATGGAGGAAAAAGTTCAATATCAAAGTGATGAGAGATTGAGAGATGTAAATGAAGTGCTAGAGAATTGTCAAACAAGGGTATGTCACCTGTCCAATCGACTCGTAACTGTTTAATTTACCAAGTCCATTCTTTCCCTGATTCAGATATCAAAAATGGAACACATGTCCCAGCAACAGTATGTAACCGTGGAAGGAATTGATAATTCGAATGCTCGAGCCCTAGTTGTTAAATTAATAAACGTAGTTTTAACAGTTTTACAAGTAGTGTTACTGCTGGTAGCTACAGCCGCTGGTATTATAATGCCGTTTTTAAAGACTAGGTTAGTACAACACAATCAATTGTGCCACTTTACACGATCCTCTTCTTTAACCACATAATTTTCCGAACAGAGTACGTGTTTTAACGACTTTGTTTTTCATCCTCGTGGCAATATTTGTGATACGACAATGGCCAGACGTTCGAGACATAGGATCACACATGATGCGGCATTTAAAAGAATCTTTAATGGTGAAATAATATGAAAAATTGACCGTAAGAAGTGAATGTGTAGTGAGTAAATTACTGTGAGTAAATCAATTATTATGTTCATCAATTTAATTGTGATCAACCGAACAAGAACAATTTAATGTGTGCAGTCGATAGCATTCGTTTTCGGTTTTGTTTATTTATTCGAAAAGATTCAGACGAGAAACTATTCATTGGATCATTAGAGTTGAAGACATAAAGACATAAAGTGAAATTGTTCTTTAAGTTGTTGCATTCCTAGATTTCATTGTACTCAAAGAAAAGTGTCGCTTCCTGAACTTTGATGTTTATAATCCATTTTTTTTTTCAAGTAATTTATCGATGAATAAATTCTTATTGAAATTCCGTTTCGATTTCTTTCTTCAGTGAATCACAAGCAGAAATTTTTTTGCCGCCAGACCCTTGACTTTCAGTCAAGTGAAACATCGTTTGAAAGTAAAAATTTTCTTGAAAAGTACAATTTTCCAGAGCAAACCTAATGTCTTGTCAGATGATGTCAAATGTCAGATGTCAGATGATGTCAGATAATTATCAGGACCGAAAATTTCGATCCAATTTTCTCTATCATCCCAATTGCGTTACCAATAAGAACAACATTGCGTCATGTTCGTAACGTATAGTGTATATGTTTAGTATGAATGGGAGGGACAAGTCCAGTACCTAAGCCTCCAATGGGCCTGTTTTGCTATATACATAGTAGTAACATCGATATCGCATTGTGGATGTGGTATCAGTAAAATGATTTTGTTTGAAATTATCGGTGCTGATAATTCTTTCTCTGGAACCATCAACCGAGTCTATTAATTCTATTGATCAGAGTTCATCGCCCATTTCTTTAGCTTGTGTCGATAACAATTCTTATAATAAAAGTATGGAAGTAATTCGAATTCCATCCGTTTCCTGTTAAATTGTTCTTGTTCTGTTAACAGACTATTCTGTCACCACATATATATTCATAGGACTCTTTCTATTCAACGTTTCAAAACAGAAAACACTTTTTATATTTAGTAAAATTGAAACAGAGAACATATTTATTAGTTGATTTAGAATTTGAGAATTAATCCGCGTATAAAAGTTGTTTGCTTAATTGAATATTATTGCAACAAAAAACCAATTTGTTAGTATATTGTGGGCCTAGCGTTTGAAAGGGATACCGTAAATGATTCGGATGCATAATCGTGACGTAGAAATAGATTTTTTTTTGTTTTTTTTTTTGGTTATTTACAAGCAAACAAAAATGTGTGCAGGACTGTTAAAATGACGACGGTAAACTAAATTATTAAATTAAACAATTTTAATAAGAAGGAAATAAGAAAAGAGAAGAAAATTGAAGAAATGAATGTGATTATTATTGCTCTAAATAAAAACGATTTTTTTTAATATAAGAAAAATATTTATAGATAACCGTAACCATCATTATAGTTTTTGTAATGCCGGACAGAATTTTTTTTTATTTGAATTTATTTTAGGTTTACACACTTTTTTCTGGGCTATAAATATGTATTTTTTTAAATGTGAATTTACTTTTGGTATACATATAAATTTAAGTTCCTTCATTCGAATTAATAAGAGTATATATTATACATATTTGTAAATGGTGAGAACACTGTGTACATATTAAAGAGAATAAATCGTTTTTTGTTTAGCATAAAAAAAAGTAATTATGGAAAATATAGACAAATTTGTTTCAACATTAAAAGAGAATTATTCTTTCTACAATACTTAACTCAGGGGCTGGTTTAGTGGATTTGAAATCCCTGAGATTCCTTAATTTTTTAGATGTTTTTATTTGTCTGTTTCACGTCGGAGACTATTTTTAACGGATTTTTAGTTGTTTTTGATCTTCAACTAGCCAACCAATTTATTTTACATATTTTTTAAGTTTACGAACCAAAAATGTTTTTTCAGGAATAAATGGAATTCAAATTCCTTAAAATAGGCTCTGCATTTAGTAAACATTATTAGCAGAAAACTGTGCAATTGTGACGAGACTACATATCCAATGACGCTTTGATTCGTGAGGGCGTCAAAAATCTGAATGGTACCGAATTGTCACGAAAGATGTCGTATTGTAAAGCTTGATCCTTAAACTATAAAGGAAAAATATTTTTTAGATATCTCTATTTTTCCAAAGGTGTATTTATTCTGGGAACAATGTTGTTGGCTATGCAGTTAAAATAATTTTAAGAAAATATTATTCCTTTAAAGATTAGGGATCAAACGTTCCAATTCGGCATCTTTCGTGAAAATCCGGTATGAGAATGTACATTGAAAACATCATGTGATTGAATACTTTTGAATCGTACTGTAATAAGCGAACATACTAACCAGAGCCCATCGCTAAGCTCTTCTGTTGTTTGTTGTTGATGGGATGACCTGCTCTTTGTTAAAAGCTAAAATAATTATGCAAAAATCGAACATATTCATCCAAAAAGAGTTTTCTATTGAGTTTTGTCTTAGGGTCCACTACAAATTTATTTTTGTAGACCAGGGTTATTCAATTAATTCGAAAATGGAGCTCTTACCTTCAATAACATTGATTCTGATATCATACCGTTTCCTATATAGAGCATTTCTTGTCGCCTGCATATACGAAGATTCCGAATCTCGTTTCGGATTTTTCTGATTCGGCCTGATTTGTAACAACTCATCTCATACCTACTTCTACTTTTATAAGATGATTGATTTATCGTAAGTTCACTATCGATGGAAGGCAAAATTGACTTATGCAAACAATTTTATGTTTTTCTTCCATCGATATTCAACTAACGATAGTTCATTGTTGACAATAGCAAACAGAGACTTCTGTTTTCTAGCTAGTCGAGAAATTTTTTAATTCGAAGACAAGAAATTTGGAAATGTAATGAAAATGCCAGAATGAAGTCTACAATTTATTTGATGAAAGTTAACGAAAAGAACAAACGATCAAAGAATCAATAAATTAAATCGAAAAACAGAAAATTTTGATGTCACAAATTAAATGTTAGTAGAAATGTTAGTTTACTTTAAATTTATATATTCGGTCAAAGGATTACTATTCATATTCCGTTTCCATTAACATTGACTTTATTAATATTACTCAATCCGATGAAATTTAACAAATCTATGTGCGTAACAATACCTATGCAATGGTTTGCACTGTTCAGAACAGCTACGAACTCATCTGTTTCTAGAATCCTCGCAACAAAGCCGAGAGTTGTTGTTTCTACTGCACTATGGAATTGCTTAAAGACTACCATATTAATCGATTGATTAAGAGAGCAATTTTGGCTAACAACTTTTTTCGTTAAGTCCTTAAGATTCAAAAAGCCTTCTAAAGTTCCATTTTCGTCGGCGATTGGCACATGCTGCAGGCCCTCGGATTTTACAAGATTTAGCGCATCAATGACTAATGAATCATTTGAAACATGTTTTGGTATCTTAACATTCAGGTCTTTGACGGTGTGGGTCCACCACCAGTGATTAAACTTGTTTTCTATTTCTTTGAACATTCTCGCCTCCAGCCAGTTGTCAATGACGAATTTATTCATGTAATTACGAATGCCGTCCGATAAAATGACAACACAATTTTGTCCTGTTTTCAAATCTTTCGCTGATTGAAGTGCACCAGCCAAAACTGCTCCACTACTGCCACCAGATAAGATGCCCTCTTCACGAATTAGTCGTCGAATCATCTGGAAACTCATTTTATCATTTGTCCTAATCCAACGATCTACCAAATGACGATGAAAAACATTCGGAATAAAGTCGTAGCCAATTCCCTCAACTTCGTAGAATATGACATCACTTTGCTTCACCTTTTCGGGCTGAGAAAGCACGGAGTCCTCTGCGTCGACACCAACGATGATACATTCAGGACAGCGCTCTTTGACTTTCCCACTTATTCCTGTAATTGACCCGCCAGTTCCAACTCCACACACAACCATGTCAACTTTATCATCCAGTTGATAGAGAATCTCCTCTCCTGTTCCGTCGTAATGCGACAGAGGATTTCCGGAGTTTTCGTGCTGATCTAAGATTACCGAATTGGGAATTTCTTGGTTTAACCGTTTCGCCACCATAATCAAACCATCGGGATCGTCCGAGCCTGATTCCGTCGGCGTGAGTACAATTTTTGCACCAAATAGTTTTATAACGGCCACTTTTTCTTCTGACATTTTATCCGGCATAACAATCACACATTTGTAGCCCTTTACTGCACACGCCATCGCTAACCCAATGCCAGTGTTCCCTGAAGACGATTCGATGATCGTACATCCTGGTGTCAATTTTCCCAATTTTTCAGCATCTTCGATCATGCGAAGGGCAACACGGTCTTTAATCGACCCTCCTGGATTAAAGAATTCCACTTTCACGTAAACATTGCACTGTAGTCCTTCGGCTTGAGGAATCTTGTTGAGTTTTATGAGAGGCGTTTTGCCGATGACATGCAAAACGTTGGCAAAAACATTTTTTTCCAGCTCGTAGTCACGATGAGTATGTTCTTTCCATGCATACCAGCGACACGCCTTTTCGTCACATTTTTCACTAGTTCCATTCAGGTTTTTTTCCATTATTTTGTCCGATCAACGTGTTAAAATAAACCTTGTTTGTCTTGATCAAATGATAATCAAATGAATCAAATTAAGATCGAAACACATGTTGGCTACGAAACTATATATTTTGAATATCCACACACGCACGTACACGCGTTTATATAGAAAGTAATCGATATAGTGTTTAGTTGCTTAAATAATATTCATCGTCAATTACCGAAAAGATTTGACAGGTGGTGGAGACAGTTAACCTGTTACAGATAGGAAGCATAACCAGTATTATTATCGAGTAGCCAAGTAAAATTCCTGCTCATTGCTGACACCACATATGAATGATACAAGGTAGTAGAGGTCGATTCAGGTTCAGGTAGAACGGCTAAATTTAATAATAAATTCTAGTGTAACGCACAACTTCTGAATTTCGTCATGTATACATTGGCAACTCCGATCATTGAAACAACCTATCGGTCCTCGACCTCAAATATGTCATATTGGTGTTTGGATAGACCGGACAGACATTGTGTTGCATTTGGTATACAGTGTTTGAGCAAAGCGATTTTTGACCACTTTGTTTAAACTGGTCTCGGGGTCACACGTCAAAATGAGAGAAATCACATACAAATTAAAACTGGGCTCAACTCTCAATTTCTTTTTTCATCGATGAATATTTGACAGCTGACCCCGAGAACAATTAAATTTAACTGGTTTTCGCCAATGAAAGTAAATAGATAGGTATGGCCAAACGTTCAAATTTCTTCTAGCCGGAGCACATACGGATTTGCATGGCGCCACCTCAAACGAACTCATTTCTAGTGCAAATTTCCACTAGAAATGAGTTCGTTTGAGGTGGCGCCATGCAAATCCGTATGTGCTCCGACTGGTATGGACTGGCCATACCTACTTATGTACTTTCATTGGTTTTCGCTATACTTAAACCCTTAAACACTGTATTAGATGGATTTACCAATACCCTCCCTAGCAACCAAACTACAATTATTAAGGTGGTAGATACGTTTATGAATCACTGCTACTTTGTTCGCTCGTGTTGTTGTTGTTGTGTTTAAGCCATTTTAAAAAACAGTGTTTCTCAAACTTATTTTCCCCCCTAAGTCGATTTTTTGAGAGAGTTTGGATGCTAGAGAGAGTATTGGATTTACACAACGGACTTCAATCGGTTGATTTACGTTGATTTACGCCATAAGTGCGTCAAAAATTCAAAATGGAAAGTGAGTAGGGTCTAATTAACGCAGTCAATTACCGCCAATTCGATATTCTCATATTAGAGTGCGTTGATATTCCTCAGCTCATTCACTCAACATTGAAATGTAGCGGTGCATTTAAGGCGTGAACTATTTATTTTTATGGTTGAAAGAAATTCTATATCTAGACCTGATTTCATATGTATCGCGTCCAGTATTTTCCCCAACAACTATGCACACGGTTAAATGAATAGTAAATTGAATGTTTCAGTTACAATTCTAGATACATTTTCACTCTGCTTTTGTGTTCAAATTGTTCAGATCGGTTCACTATTCCACTTAGAAGAATAAGAAAACACTGGTGAATTTCACAACAATCTTTTGGCTTCACAGAGTTGATTTTGTTTACAAAATATTATTCATTCAAAATGTGTGGCAGAACATGTTTGTAAGTGGTGATTAACTACAGCATATCTCTGATTCTCTCTTTTCTAAATGATCAGGATGAAAACCTACTCGACAGCAATAATTAATTGAAATATTTGTTTCCGCGTAATTTGTGCACATCGAAAATTCAAGGTCAATGTTTACGTTTTCAGAACTCTTGGTCCTGATGAGGTAAAGCACGCTTGTCAGTATAAATCGAGTAAGGATGAAAAGCAAAAGACGCCGGAATTTCGTCAAGAATTCAATTGTGGAAAAAGTTATCAACCATCCACAAATATTTGTCCAACTGATGTACGCACGCCTTCACACTTTACATACTCCAACATTTACCCTAGTTTGATTGTCCTTTACAGGTGACACCCGTTCTAATTTCATCAAATCATGTTTCGGAAGAGCCTACCGATAGCTCTGACAGAGTTCTCGTGCCGATGATGTGGGGAATGATTCCATTTTGGCACACTGTAAGTCGAATCTTTCCTAATCATGTGATTTGGTTGACCAAGAATTTCCATATCGCTAAAAATAAGGGTGACTACAAGAACCATAAACTGACCACCAACAATTGTCGACTGGAAACCATGACAACATCCAAAATGTACAAACGATCATTCGAAAAGGGTCAACGCTGCGTCGTCGTCTGCGAAGGATTTTATGAATGGCAAACCACCAAGGAACTGAAATCGTCAGAGAGACCAGCTTACTACTTTTACATGCCGCAAAATGCATCGGTTGAGATTACGGATGCTAAAACATTTAATGATGGCAAGGATGTTAACTTACTGAAGATGGCTGGATTGTTTGATGTTTGGACGGATAAAAACGGTGACGACATGTACAGTTACACAGTCATAACATTTGAATCGGACGATAAATTCTCGTGGCTACATCATCGCAGTCCAGCTATTTTAGAGACCGAGGAACAATTGGCTGTTAGTGAATCCTTTTATCAATTTAATGGGTCGGTTATTTCGCACGATTTGTTCAACATTGTCTTTTGTTCTCATTACAGGATTGGTTAGACTACAAGCGCGTACCAATGGACGATGCAATGAAATGCCTACGTCCGGCTACTTCATTAAAGTGGCATCAAGTTTCGAACATTGTAAATAACTCCCGAAATAAGTCGGACGAATGCAACAAGCCCATTAAAGCTGGCAAGCGAAAAATTTCCAATCCATTGATGGACAATTGGCTGATCAAGAAGAAAAAATCCGAATAACTTTTCATACCAACTGTTTCTATTATACTGTTTTGTTGTAAATTAAATCTCAGTACGAGCATCAATGCTTATTGGTAAACGATCTCCCCATTTCGACGATCTGGCGCATCTGTATGGAAGCTTGCCATGTTTGGACTGTGTGAATATCACTTCCTGTAAATTACCGTCTTTCGTACACATTCGGCATATCGCGTGCTTCGATCGAATCAACGTTGGTCTGACTATCCGAGGCCATTTGTCACAATCAGTATTCGGACCTTTTTTCAACACCACATAGCTGTACAGTTCCTTTTGTGGCAAATTGGCACCTTCCGGATCCAGGGGCAATGGCATATAGGATGTAACAAAATTACATGGTGATCTATCGTCAGCGAGCAGTCGAGGACACGTCATATTGTGTGCACACTAAAGTAATAGAATATCGCAAATCAATATCAGTTTTCCGATGTTTATCAATTATTATACGAACCGGTGCAAAAATGTGACCTACTGGCCCAGATTCGCTCTTTTCGTTCAGGTGAAGTATAAAATCACGAGCTTCATTTATCAATTTAAATCCAGCCATTGTCCCATTTTCAACAAGAACTAAATAACTTTCGCATCTGTTCCATAAACTCAAGATCGTTTCAAGGCGTGCCTGGGTGTCGGGCAATTCGAAGAGACTGTAGGCAGAAATAACGATGTCGTAGGTAGTCTACAAATCAGAACCAATTGAAAGTCATACCATTATGTCAACGATAAAGACTTACCTCAATCGATGCAGGGAAAAATTGTCTGAAATTAACGTTCCTCAGTTCCATTTGTATATTTTCGTCGCCGTCACGCAAAATCAGATCAGCCAGATCATTCATACTTCGACTCGAATCAACCATAAAATACTCGAAAATTGAATCTTTCCACAGTTTCGAAGCGGCCCACAATCCAGTTCCGACACCAGAACCGAAATCAAAATAACTTCTCGGCTTAAATGTTGGATCTCTGTTCTGAATTTCGGTGAATATCCTCAGTACTGTTGAGTATTCCTGTGCGGATCGACCGAGGACGTATTGCAGCGCTTTGTACTCATCGTACACCATCGGTTCCCAGTTATAGATTTGTGATTTCAATGTTTTATCAACTTTAGCATCATATTTCTTCTGTTTCTTCTCATCACTCAAATCCATTGTCTGACTCAGCTTATCGGCAATCATCTGGCGCTTATATTTAACCAGATTTTGTTCCGGTGGTATGTGACGTCCCTTCAAGTATCGGTTTAGCGCTTGAGCATCTCGATAAACACCTTTCACAGGAGCATCTACGGAGTTTCAAATTGTTTGGTCAAAAAAGGTATCATTGCCAACACCTTCTGAGTACAACCTTTGAGAGACTTGAAAATTGATGATACTATTCGAGGTGGTACGGTAACAACTTTGGCTTTATCCGTGCCAGGATGGTGACGAGGTTTGAAAACTTCACTTTCTAGATCTTCTGCAACTTTTTTATCCAATGTGACTATTGGTTTCTGGACAGTGCTCTAGGAAATTTTAGAAGGCATTTTCTTATATACATTTTACAGCCTTCAAGCATGACACACTTACGTATGATTTTCGAATTATTTTTGAATTGAAGCCGCAGATCGTTCGCATCATTTTAACTAAATGTGCTGGACTTTTAAGCTAATATTTATGTTTTGATAAGTAAAATGACTGAACTTATTATTATTTTGCTGCCGGTTGCAAAATGTCATAAGTGTCATATCCACATGGATTTTGACATAATAAGGTTTTTATTCTGTGGGTACTGTGAGTAGTACCGTTTGTGATGAAAATGGTGGCAAAAATGTTGCTACATTTCAAATTTTGATTGTCACTTCGTCACTTCGACCTGAGAACTTATCATCTGCTGTCGACATCAGAAATGTCAAAAAAGTTTTCCATCTCTGGTGGTCGTACATAGGGAAACCTAAATTAACACCCTTCTTGTATATTCTAAAGACTTTTCAATGTAGCTGATTTCTTCATGTTTTGGATAATAGCACAGCTCTGCTTCCAGCATAAACATAAGAAATATTCGGAGGCTTATGCAATCAAAATTGGCCTTGTATTTTCTCGTAAAGATAGGAGGCATGATACCTTAGGGTCAAGGGTCAATATAAACACACCACGCATACATATTTGAAAATTTTGAGGCTTTTTGACGTTGGAAAAATGAGAAGCAGTGCTATGATAATAGTCTTAGAACTTACACAAAACCAAATCAAAGTTTAAAAGAAATCAAGATCAAGAAATTTTACATTTGAAACAAAATATTTTATGTTGGTTAGATGCTCAGTAACAAGTGATAAAAAGTTGAAAGGTAGTTTTCGAGTGAATTTTCTTGATCTGAGGCGAAGCTGAGGTCAATAAACTCATGAAAACAAGACTTTTCAACTTTTATCCCGAGATATGTGTAATAGATTTCATATTCTTTCGAAAGCTAAGCCAAATTTCTTGTTTTCCCTAGGTGTGTAAAAAACCACTTTCGACCCTAGGGAAAACAAAAGCATGTCAATATGTTTTTCATGTGTCGGGGCCGAAAATGAAGGAGTTTCGAGATTTTTCTCGGGTTTTCGACCCCTTACATGAAAATTTTTTTGAGTATCTGTTTTGGACGTTTGATTTTAGGCAATTTCGCGAGTTGTAGCCCGAACGAAGTGAGAAACAGATACACAAATAACTATTCTTCCCGCGGAAGCAAAAAAAGTATAAATCTTTCCGTTTTGTAATTAAAAATTTCATCGAATATGTCGACAACAGTGAGAGTCACTCCCGTGATCCCGCACTTTTTACACCAGCGTTACATACCAGACATAATCGTCTTAACATTGGTAATGCATGTGGAATGAATAGAGACACCTGGATTGTTTATTGCGACCTATTATTTTTCACCGCTTGTTCAGTTTAATAGGTTAAAGTTTGTTATTATCATGAAACACTTGCCTTCGCCTCCTCAGAGAGATGAAAGAAGCTACTTTCGCTCTCTGATATTTCATCGGAAGTCAGTGAAATTTAACTAGAAATATGCTCCAGTTGGAAAACTGCTTATACGTTTTTATAACCGTATACAACATTTTTGATTGGACCAGCTGAAAAACAGATGAAAAAACATAGCTAACGCCGACCCGTACGAAACACCTATTCGTATCAAAAGCCTTTAATGTGAAACTCTTCATTTCTCTTACTTCATTTTCTTCTCTGCTGAAAAACTATTCTCCCTTTAAAATCACTTACATTATCCACTCTTTGCCTTGTTATCATATACAACTAAATTGCCGGAGGCAATATAGACAGCCCCGTACGAAGACAAATTTCATAAATTTTTATTTAAACAGCTATATACCGCTATATTTAAGGGGTAGGGTAATCTCGCACACCACACAAATTCATGGTGTGCGAGATTCACCTCTAAGTGGTGAATCTCGCACAGTCATGACTTTTCGTTACATGTCGTAAAAGGACGCATACTATGATCGCGTGTGCGAGATTCCCCGACACCATATTTAACTATATTTCACTATAAATAAACATTTCACAGATAAATATATGCTATTATATAGCTCTATATGCCTGTATATAGCTCAATATAGCTGTATATAGGTATATATAGATGTCCGTATATGGAATCCCTGAAACCCCACACACATAACAAATTATTTCCATGTTAACAGAAACTCTTTAAGTATCATTTTTCCCAAGATATTTCTATTTTACTAAAATCCAATATGGCCGCCGGCAGCCATTTTGTTAGGAGACCGGAAATAGTACCGACGCTTTACATTCGTTAATACCTTTCAAACAAAAAAAAATTCATGAAATTCGGTCAAAATTTACTCGAGATATTGTCAAAATACACCACGTTCACTGTACTTCCGAGTAGCCAGATAAGAGCTCACTCCAAGAGACCTAGCTCACGCTCCGGAGAACATAATTTCATAATTTTTTTTCCCTGATTGGTGCGGTCAATATCTATCTAATAAAGCTAAAACAGACGAAATATGTTCAAATGTGGCCGACCTACAAGCAAAAACTGCTTGCCGCCCTGTGCCTGTTCCACACCAAGGGGTCTAACTCACGAGTCGGTCATCCGATTTCCATAAACTTTTTTTTTGTCGATCGGTATTGTAAATACCTTTTATTTGACGTATCACTTACAAGTTTAACGTTTAAATGTCCGGAGATATCTTCGAAAAACCGTAAAGCACTTATTGGGCCACAGCTCGGGAGGGGTCGATCCAAAATCACTCATCTTCGAACTTAGCCTGTCTTTTGACATTACCAAACGGGAAAAAAAAGAATTTTCAAAATCGGATGCGTTTTACTCAAGTTATCGTGCAGACAGACAGACGGACAGACGGACATTTTTTTTCGCGGATTTGGCATCTCTAGACAACCACAATAGGTTTCCCCTTACTCAGGGAGTCCAATTCGACGTGTTACAAACGTATGCGTAAACCTATAAGACCCCAGTACTTCGTACGGGTTTAAAAATTCCTATCCAAATTTCACTGACGTTCACTGTAAATAAACTTCTAGCAATCTTTTCGCCTCAATCAGATAGATGAAAAATGAAGAACCTAAATCATTGCTCGTGATAGCAATCTAAAACTCATATCAGAATGGTATTTTATGGAGAGTATCAAAGTTTTGTGAGACACCTAACACTACCTAACTCATCTTGTTAATTAAACACTTACCCAGTAGATTGCGCCAATTTTAGTCAAAACAAAAAGACCTAACAACATACGAAAGGTTAATTTCCATATAACCCTTCAGGGCGACGATTCTCGTTTTTTTGTTTAAAGAGAAAACGTTTGAACGAAAGTTTTCTTAGCACATTTTTTGTTAACGTTTCATGAGTTTTGGATACCTTAGTCAATTTCGTTGTACGCGACTAGTATACTTCTTGTGAAATTCGTGTTTTTTTTAGTCAGAACTGAGAAATCTCAAAACAACTTTCGATTAGGAGGCTACAAAATGTATGTTTTTATTCAAATTTTATGAGTATGGCAATTCTGACAGTCCAGGAAGTATCTGCTTGCAAGAAAAAGACATATAACACATTCAACAATAATTTCGATATTACGGTGCTGCGGTGCTGCTCAACATTTATAGGTATTGATAGAGAGGACCATCGTAATATCTAAATCTACCGAGACAAACTGCAAAGTAAAATTCATGAGAAAACAAAGTTCTTGATGATGTCTTTAACTTGAAGGTTCATTACCATGTTTTAGGTCGCAATCAAAGAAGCAAGACCGAGTCTGTGCGACGCAAGAGGCGTTCGCAGTATAATTTCCTTTCACACTTTATACGAAAAAGAAAATTATTTGGAACTTGTCGTCCAGAATTCAATACCATCATCACAGGTGGCAGAGACGTCATACGGGTGGTAAGAGTTGTTTCCGATTCGAAGAAAATAATTTGCATCACCCATTTCACTGTTCATGAAATGCGACATTTTTTCTGTATTTAAAAAATAACTCTGAACATAGGAATTTCAATAATCAAACTGACCTCTTCAGAGCATTCAATGTCTTTTGCATATTGAGATTTTCTTGCATCAGTTTATCATAATCTTGATAAACGTTTTTAAATTCGTCGATTTCACTTTTATTTCTGGCAATGATTTCGTTTTTGTAGTAATTGTGTAGCGTAGTTAACGATGAATTGTTCCTTTGGAAAGCCTTTTCCAATGTAGCGATTGTTAGGGTTTTCTGTAAGGTAGAAAACATTCATTTCGATTGAACTTATAATTCAACTTTGTCTTGTACACATACATTTCTGTCTTGGCCGTCATTTACGAGCACGGAGTTAATAGATTCCATAAAACACTTGAAAAATTCATCCACACCATCGGTAAACATCTGAAGCGCACTATCCGTGGAATCTAAAAGAAGCCAGTGTAAAATCAAAACTATAAATGCAACTCTGACACAAGACTCGAAACTGACCATTAAATCCTTTCAACCGTACCAATCCGCTGAGAGAAATTCGAATGGCTTCCATCGCAACTGGTTTCGAAATTTTTGGTATGGTCGTGGGTGATCCTTTGGTGAATTCTGTTTCGTGCGGCGGAATATACCATAAAGGCTTCAAAAACTTCTCATCGCTGACTAAATTGGCGGTGGTGTCTGGTGTTAAATCAATGTGTGGCATAAAAATTCCCTCGTTTTGATTGAGGAAACTAGATTGCTGCAACAGAAGTGATCGGGGATTCAGTCTATGTGCTCACGCTGAGCGGTGAGGATAATTTAATTTCGAAATAATGAAAATCTTACAGCATCACTGGCATATGTGTCCAACAAGGTTTGAATGAATTCCGTTTGATTCATTACTTCCACCGTTTGTGTTACCAACGGATTGTCTATGGTCAAACTAGATTGTTGTAAATTCGGTTGAATAAAATTTGGAAACGGGACTTTATCTACAACATTATGTATACTAACACTTGATTGTTTTCATCTGTTGTTTTTGTTGTCAAATTAGACAATTTCAGCTTTTCTAATTTTTGTTTCGGCGAAATAAAGTCGTTCGCCTGCAATTCAGACTTCAAATCAGAGCCATCCGTAAAACCACCCCATCGCTCGTTTGTTGCCATATTGTGTGGTTGGATAATGTTCTGAATTATTTGTAAATTCTCTATCGATTGTTTCAGTTCACGAAATATACAACTAGATCAGCCGAGAGTCAATGACATCAATGACAGCCCTCTTTTGAGTGATGCGTGATGCTGATACGTTCACTTTCGCAACATTTTTGTACGATAGTTATTTCCAAGGTTCTGAAAGAACCTTGAGTTATTTACGTCACAAGTCCGAAAGTACTTTTTCGTGTGACGTATCGAGTTTCGGACAAAAGATTTCTACTCCAAAACTCCAAAAGGCAGAGAGATGCTAATATAACGACTGGGTCGTTTCGACGGATAGTTGGGTTTTTGAGAGAGAATGCAATACATTTTCTCTCAACCAATTTTAAAATCATTCGACCCAGTCGTCAAATTAGCATCTCTCTGCCAAAAGGTTCGGAAAGAACAGATACACAAATAATTATTGCGTATCTGTTGTGGACGGTATATTTTAGGCAATTTCGTGAGTTGTAGTCCGAACGAAGTGAGGGCGACAAGCGAAATTGCCTAAAATAAATCGTCCACAACAGATGCGTATACAACTTTTCATGCTGTGGGCCTAAATTACGAGAAAAATTCCGTAATTTATGTCCAAGGCATGAAAATTTTGTTAAACACACTGATTGCAGATTGTATTATTCTGTTAATTGCATTGATCAGAGTTCACTTCTCATATCTTCAGCTTCGGTCGATAACAATTATTCCTATAATAAAAGTATGGAAATAATTCAAATTTCATGTTTCCTGTTACAGACTTTAGGTCTGGAAAATTTTAAATGATGATTCAACTTAACAAAAAAGTCGACTTTTCCAAGAATATAAATGTCTAAATTGTCAAGATTTGTGATTTACCCCACCCGCCTTCGTAAGTGTCTTAAACTGTTCTTTCAGAACCTTGGTAAATTGTTCTTGTTCTGCTTACAGACTATTCTGTCACTAAGTTATTTAAATATTATATTTTTCGCAATTCCGGTCCATAATCATCACCTTTCCATGCATCCATTTAATGTCGTTTTGAAGGTATTTATTTCACAGTGCGTTTTTGATTTTTTTTTCGCACTTGGGCTTTTTCACCTTTTTTTCGCACGCTACGAGCTTAGTGCCTTTAAGAAAGACTAAATTTTATAAATAAAAACTTTGCACAAATCTGGATTTGAACACCCAACACCAAAATTCTTCCAAACACCAAGCAACGACCATAGCCATTCGGCTACAGAGTCACACAATTATTCAGAACGTATTGTTGAAACGTACATACTAAGCATTGACTACTTGATTTTATTTAGCACGTCTCTATACATCACATTGCAATGTGTATATAGTGCAGGTTGCTTTTGCTTGATCGTTCAAATGAATTCATGTTTGCATGTGAATGTTTGGTAGAAATGTTGTCCAAAAATTTTGAAAAAACTTCTTGGGATTAGAAAAATTAATTCTTTATTGTGCACTCTAGACTTCTCCCCCTCCTTTTCCCGAAAACTGAAAGGATATCAGCTTAGCAATTGAACTTTTCTTTTTCAGGGTACCAATAGTTATCCAAAACACTCAAGACATCCCGTGCACCTTTCATGGACACGGGCACTTCCATGGCTACTGGATTAATTGTGGAAAATTGTGACCACTATCCTGAGTCTGTTCATTTTCTACTTATCTTCCACGAGATTATTTACCTATGTGCTCCTTCACTTGGGGGTAAAACAGGAAAAATTTTTGCTAAATGGCATTGTTAGAATAAGTAAAATTGAGTAAATGGATGACATGGAAATACATTGATATTTCCGTTAAGATAAAGCCTGAAGAGGAGAAAGAGTTTAGGTTGACGAACAGGTTAGGGTAACAGGGACAGGTCAAATATGAAACCTGAAATCTGGATTTTCCTGATTCTTTTAATTGATGTTTTATTTAGATGTTCATATGAAACTTTGGAGAACATTTTGGTTTGCTCACAGTGATCTGAAGACAAACATCAAAGCTTACGAATTTGTTACATTTGTCAGGCCAACCCACAGACTGGACACTCTGTGAATAGCAGCATTTAAAAAATGAAGAACAGCGTGAATAGTGTCAGGCCCGTGGGTCAACCTTAAAAATATTGGTGTTCAGGTTGATTCAGGCAATCAATGACGTGAAAACTTAGGTCACAACAAAATGGAATTTCGTAAAGGTTGACCCGAGCCCTCGTAAGCCCCAATTTTCGTTAGATTTTTTTCTATTTCTTTGAAAGGTTTTTCCTGAGTATAATTTCTGAACGTCTGCCATTAACCTGTGAATGACAGATTTAAAAATCTTGTCTCATCTGATAACTGCAACCATGGCCAGTGTCTCAAAAATAGAATCTAAAATTTTCTAGCAATGCGGAATGCGCATTCATGTTTCGTTGTTACATTTACTATACCTTCTAGTAAAATTTTACGATCAACACTGTTCTTTCGAATCGGCGAATGTTAATAAAATGTTTTGTTTAAATGTATATCCCAACAAAAATCTCTTCGAGAAAAGTGTGACGCAGTCTTTGAAATACAATTTCTAAAATGAATGATATCGCTAGAGTTGACGCTTTCAGCTTCGTTACGCAAAAAATAAATTTTACACCCAATTAGTTCAAACAAGCTGGCTTAGGTTTTCTCATCATCTGCCAAATAATTTTTACAAAAAAAAATTTAGACTGGAAACAACCAAAATTTTACCAAAAAAATAGAAAAATAGAAAAATAGGAAGATAGAATAGGATTTGTGGTGATACAGGCCAAAGGAAAGAAACTTAAATTCTCGCCTATATATAGTTGCCGCGTCTAAAAAAAATTTCTTCGTTCTTTTTTTGGAAGTTAGACTGCGTCAAGTCCTCCGCTATCGCTCCGGACATGATTTTAGAGTACCTCTGATTGCCGCGTCTCAAAAAAATTTCTTCCTTCGTTCTTTTTTTGGAAGTTAGACTGCGTCAAGTCCTCCGCTATCGCTCCGGACATGATTTTAGAGTACCTCTGATAATCCTATCAGTCTATAAAGCGCAATGGGAGATACTAAAAAATGGAAAGCCGACGGGATTTATTGGTGTTCCCATCTTAGCGATACAGAGCAATTTTTTTTTTTTTTTATTTACCCAGTTTCAATTGATTTAAAAAAGAAAATGGTTGATAAAATGAAGCGAACAAACTTTTAAAAAAATATATTGACGATGACGGATGCATAAAACAACAAATAATTTAAAATGCCAGGCCTGATAAAAAAGGAAAAAAAAGGATTAAAATTAAATCGATTGCAACGAAGCCTGCTATCGCAGATCAACTCTAGCATAAAATAGCAAATAGGGCGTGATAGTTTTCCCCTTCTTAAGCAAATCCTCGAATTCGCGTTGTGTCATTGTTTTGATTTTATCATCATCACATTTGAACCACAGTGGCTCCGAGTTGTCGTTCAGCGACGAATTCGACGGATTATTGATGTAACTATTGTGTCGCAAATGTTCCGATATACTACTATACCTACTCAGACTAGTTCCAGGACAATTTTTCATAAGAAAATCACAGCAACTGACACTTTGACAAGAAATGCTGCCATTGGAAACAGTGTTATCAATTCCATTTGTCAAATCTAATGATGTTGTGTAGGCGATGTAGTGTCCACCGGATATCGTAGCCCCCACATGAGTGATAACACTGTACAGCCGATAGGAATGATGTTTCTCCGCTTCCGATAGCGTACAGCACTTCGAACAAAAGCATTGTAAATTAAATGGCGTTGGGATGTAATTGTTGATTTTCTTCTTTCCACCGGAAAATCGTTTCAGTTGAATGATTAGCAGGCGCGGAAGTTTAGGATAAGATACTGTACGAATCGCTTCAGTGAGACCGGTGCACTCTTCACATCGATACTTATTTTCGCCACGGAGTTGTTCGTGGGTAATGCACAAATTCTGGAATGAAAGGCAAATATGAAGTGATTTGGACGGGGAAAGTGGTGACAATTTTTTCGTATTGGATGGTGAATTCGAAACTCATGGTGAGTTTTTAGCTCATGGTGAGTTTTTAGCTCATGGTTAGTTTAAAGCTCATGATGAACTCTTAATAAACTCAAGCTGTACAGGTTTATTCCTTTTACCATTTAAACTCACCTGAATAAATAAATTGGGATCTTCTTGTTGGTCAATATTTTTATAGCTGGTTATAGGCACTGACAAATCGATCATTGTTTCCTTTTGTTCAGTTATTGTCTCACAGCTTAAACATTTCGTCGACGAACATGCGATCCCCTCGAAATTCTCCGTAAAAAAATCGGCAAAACTGAAAAGGTTTGGAAAATTCAATTAATATTGTGCTCAAATTAAGTTCTTCAAAGGAATGTACACATTTAATGAATCGACCAGCTTTTTCGGAGTGTTTCATCCTTTCTAACATCCCTTCGCTTCAGTATTTTTCTTATATTCGAGCAACATGGAATTTTACGATCTTGGCTTCCAAGCCACCCTCTTGAGAGCGTCTATTAAAATTAGTAAGTTTTTAGTGGTAAAATCAGCTGAATCCTACAGTCAGAGGCAGTGAAATTGCAGCATGAATTTGCTTCAGCTATTTTTCAGCTGATCCACACATACAATTAAAACTTCTTTTACTTGTTTATACGGTTGAAGCTGCTGCACACTCATATCGTGCGTAATCGGAATAATTTCGCCATGAAATGAGTGACCTATTAACTTTCTATGATCAAAGAGTATATTCAGCAGTTGCTACATATGATACGAATCGCGTAATGTGCTAATCTACTCTAACCTGACAATTACATGATCCAAATACTGAATTTTACGACCGAGTAAGTGAGCACTATGATTTAACCAACGCACTGTTATTCCTAGACCATAACACGGGTAGCAAGTAAAAGACGAAATGTTCAGACAGTGCGTTGGTTTAACATATACATGCTAATCCCGACACTAAAGAAATGTTAGAAACGTGCATGAAGTGCTTGGAAATATTGTTAAAATATCGAACTTAGTCAGCTGTTACAGGGATTGTTTAGAAAAGAAGGTGGGAATAACCCCAATCAAACGTTGCTGAATCGAAAAAGTAAAATTCAATGAGTCGGTGAAGAAAAGCATGATTCGAACATCGTAACCGAAAAACACTACCACCCATACCACAATTGCAATTTCACCATTCGTCAATTATTTACAATATACATCGAAAGTGACTCACCCATTTGCTACAATATCCGGACATTCCGTTATGACTTTTGTTAATGAGTTGCAAGTTTCCCGTATACTATCCAACACACACATCAAAAACTCATGAGCGTCCTGCTGGTGATTGCCCTCAAATATGGAACTAACATCCTGAACAGCGTTGAGGAATGTTTCAGTGTGAAATGCTTCCGTGGATTCACCCACTTCGTTTCGATACAAATGTGTGTACAGTTCGTGCAGTTTTTCGGTGGTAATTTGAAGATTCGTTCGCGGCTTAATTTCCAAAAGATTGTCACAGACATGATGAAGATTGTGCAGAAAGCGAGGAGCGAATCGCAACGTGTAAACAATCGAATTTAGGTAGCATGTGTTTCCGATGTTGCACAGCGTTGCCATCGACGATGTGATTTGTTTTCTCTGATTGTACGAATTCTCATCGGAATTGTGTGACGCTTTCGGCAAATTGTGGTGCTCGTGAATTTCGCAGGTCTTGAGTCGTTTTTTTAATGGCGAATTCTTTTTATTCGCTTGTGTAGGCCTCGTTATATTCTCCCGATTCAATGATGGCGATAAAACTTTCTTCCGCTTTGTAGTGTCACCGGCCAAATTCACTTTACGACTTTTTAATTGATTTCTGATTGGATTCTTTATTGATGTGGCCATATTGTCTTGCTTTATGTTTCGATTATCAATTGGATCCACGTTTTTTGCAGCATTGGGATTAGCATCTAAATCATCTCTGCGAGAATTTCTCAAATTCCACGTTTTATGGGATTGGTGTCTTGTTAACATTGTGCTGCAGGATAAGAAACAAACCTCTTTTCGAAATTCTGCGGAATAGAAAGATTCGTTTACTCTGACAAGTTAGTGACTGACCAAACAACATCAACATAAACTCAAATGTCGAAGGACTAGTGACGTTTGTCAATGTCGAAACGGTTTCACTACGGAACTATTATTGAATGAACTCGCAGACGTTGGCAATATAAGGGAATCCTCGTCGAGAACACTGACTTCGATATGGATCATGCATTTTTCATCATCTATACGACGGATATAATGAAAAAGGGTCGAAACTATGAACTTTACATTCCATTTGTTGCGGAACTGAATCAAGGACTGTTGGTCTTTTGCCGAAGTAGTTACATTGATCAGAAAACACAGAGTCGATTGTGAGTACACGACTTACAGAGGTAAACGGAAATGAGAAACGAAATGCTGAAATTTCATAAATTTGCAGATCGGCCCTAACTTAAATTGAATTAAACTTTCATGGTCCCTATTTGAAATGTAATATATCTACCAAATCATTGACAATTTTGACGTTCTCGTTGAACTCGTACTAACGCCTAGATTAATAACATGCTAATTATAGTGAAGGGCCGTGACGCAAGTCCGTTCACACTGAAAAATTTGTCAAAAATTTTTTCCGGAGGACTAAGGAACACAACTTTTTTGACTTTTCCCCCTCCGCTCCTACTACCTCCACTTATTTTATTCGTAATCTATCACACGCCTCATAAAGTTCAGATTTGGCCGAGATATTAATTTTCAAACTTTGGATAATCGTATGAAGAAATTCATTTTCATACATTTTGAAATTGATGAATTTTACCAACCTTTGTTACTCTGTTACCTCTGTTACTTTGTTACGGCGAAACTTTTTAATTTACTGGTGGATTTGGCTGAAATTTTCAGGGTATGTTAAGGACGTAATTCTAAGAAACTAATTTGAAGAAATTTTTATAAAAGCTTATAATTTCGGAGCTATGAGCGTGTTAAGCTATTGAGCTATGATACCTATAACTCGGAAAATATGGCAGATAGAAAGTTCGTTTAAAAGACAAAGTTATAGAGTTTTAGATTTTAGTCGACACGTGTTTCATGGTTTTCCTAAAAAGTCGCTTATTTGGGAGCTGTGAGCCTTTTAAGTGCGAGCAATGTCAGCCATAACTCGGAAAATACGGCAGATAGAAACCTCGTGTAAAAGACAAAGTTATAGAGTTTAGTGCGTCAAATTTTCGATTTTCGTCAAATTTTCAATATTCGTCAAATTTTCGATTTTTATCAAAGTATTGATTTTCGTCAAATTTTCAAATTTCGTCAAATTTTCGATTTTCGTCAAATTAAAGCTGGAAGGTTCAGATCAAAGAGAAAGTTTTGTAAGAAGAATATTTTCGTTCAAAGTGCATAATATGATTGTCTATTATCTGCCACCAAATTCTAAAAAATCACAACTTACAAAAGAGCTGATATCGCCCAAAACCACTTACAGTGGAGGTGTGACGCAAGTCCTGTTATCCACTTACAAAAGAACTGATAGTGTAGGTGACGCTTACAGATTCTACACGCAAAAAGATATGCGTCACAAATGGCAGCTGATGAGCAAAGTACGCGAAAGTTTTATCAACAAAAATCTTACCAGAAAAATTTTAGGAAGAAAATTATAATAAAAAAGTTTGCGTCACAAGTGGCAGATGTTGAGGAAGGAAAATTCTTCCTAAAATTTTTCTGGTAAGATTTTTGTTGATAAAACTTTCGTGTACTTTCCTCATCAGCTGCCATTTGTGACGCATACCCTTTTGCGTGTCGAATCTGTAAGGGTCACCTACACCGATATCAGTTCTTTTGTAAGTGGATAACAGGACTTGCGTCACACCTCCACTGTAAGTGGTTTTGGGCGATATATAGTCCCTAAAAAAAATCAAATTGAATTTCGAATGAGGTGTGTTGACCTTAAACAAAGTCTGGTCAAAATTTGATGCAAAGGAAAAATCGCCGCAACATTTGAACATTTTCATTTGTTTGTTTTAGTCAATTACATTTATGTCTACAGCAGAGCATAGAGCAAGCGAACTTTCGGCCAACTCAAACCGAGATACCACTTCGAAGTTCTAGATATATTAAATACTGTTACAACAAATCATCGACATAATAAATGATGGCTGGGATGGGTTGAGCAGGGTGAATTTTCTTTTGAGATAGAATAAAGTACTATTTTGTTTGAAATTATTTTTAAGTGTTTTACAGTTGTGACACACTGTCCAGTCTCAGTACCCTATTTAGAGTGCCGCTCATGCTTGAAGTATGTGGTTTTTGCTCAATAGATGTTTCGAGTTTGGCTGCAACGAAAAGTATAAAACATATCGAAAAAGGAACAGCACATTCAAAATAATTGCGGCTTGTCAACTTTCGGCACCTGGACTTTACTTTAATAGTCGTGGAATGCTTCCAATAGTCATTTGTGTACCTGATTTGCACGATTGATTTTAGGCAATTTCGCGGATTGTAGGCCGAACGAAGTGAGGCTTACAAGCGAAAGTGCCTTAAATCAACCGTCCAAAGCAGGTGCACATGTGAGTTTTCATGCAAAGGGCCGAAAACTCGAGAAAATTACCCTCATTTTTGGCCCGAAGCATGAAAATAAATTTATAAAAATCTAGAATTCAGTTTTGGATTTTTAGAAATTTATTTGGAGGCATTCCTCGACTATTTAAGTAAAGTCCAGGGTGCCGAAAGTTGGCAAGCCCCAATTAATTTGAATGTGTTAATATAGGAAGATTTAATCCGTTGAAAATTCATAAATCGAAAGTAGTAACAGAATCGAGACTTATGACATGTTTGGGCCTTCGGTAATCCTCGGTATTCTATCTCATATACCGAATTTGCATGTTAAATTTGTTAAAATTCGTTGCATCGATTTAAACGTTTATTTTTACTGAATTGTACCGTTTACAATTGTTTGAAACAGTTTCATTTTGCTAGTGCACAATGTGAATTCTTTCACATCAAATCATTTTTCATCGCTCTTGTCCTCCAATGTAATGGTTAATTGCTTCCACACTTCAAATAGGCCTCTATTTTCTGTGGCACCCATCCAAACATTTCCGGATTTTTTGAATTCGTAGAGCAATGGACCGATAAATCCCTCAAATTGGATTCGAAATTGTTTGTTAATCTCGTGAGCTGTTTGCGGAATTGGATGAGTCAAGTGTTGATGCGATTTGAGTAGAATTTGCCACACTTCAAATAATGAGGTATTTTCGACGGCACCCGTCCACGAGCTTCCTGAATTTATAAATTCGTATGTCAAAGGACCCAGCAGAACTTGAAATTGGGCTGTCGCTGTTGACTGAGCTGTGAGAGTTGTTTGTGCGATTTTATAAGTTGGATGAACTGTGTGTTCGGGTACAGGAACAGTTTTTTGTTGGGTCGGAGTTTCGTCGTCAAATGATGCAGTGTCAGAAATCACTTCTTGTTGGCTTATTTCAATCGTTGACTGATTCAAATCCACAGCATCGGGCTGTGGCATTGACTGAAGTGTTGTACCAAGCTGACGTATCGAGTCGATTGTATGTAGCGATGTAGAGATCATCATTCCTTGTTTGTAAACAGTTGCTGGGTCAAAGGGAAATGTTCCACATTTCCTAAACGCATCCGTCAATAGGTCGACAGTCATCGTCTTTACAAATACTTGCTCGAGTATGGAAGGAGTTAAGTCCATGGCAATCTGTTGACTTTGATGCTTATTATTCCATTCGAGAAGTGCAGTCATCCACGCATTTTCGATGTGCGGAATCACAAATGAAGTGATTGGATGCAAGCTGACCGCTGAGGTATTTCTTAATAAAATGATTTGATTTTCTTTGCAAAAAGATAAGAACTCCCATGAGATATGAACTGGATCAATGTCAATGAAAACTATAACTGGGAAACTCTTTCGTTTTGCGATCAGCCACGGATGAAATATCAATTTCATGTAGCCCAGCAGTCTGTCGTTCGTCTGTAACACCACCTCGGATAAATTTGCAGAGCTTGTTTCATCGTCGAAAATAGTTCGTGGAGACAATTCGCTGTTCGGGAAAAAAACAGTAGTAGGAGCCATTATTCCCGAGGCACAAATCATGATCAGAGTCGTTAAACACGGCGATGCCTTGAGAAAATAAAGAGAATATCAGTTCTATTCGGCAGCTAGAATGACGCTTCATTTACCGTTCTTGGACCAAGTGGAAAGTAAACGTCCTTCATATTGAAAACACGATCAGATTCTTTGAGAACCCCCAAGTGGTTCATTTTTTTCAGGTGGTCGCAAATTTCTTGCTGCCATTTCTCGACCTAAAAACTGAGAACTATTACATTTCTGTACCAAGAAAATTTTTACATTTCTCCACCTCTAGCAACGAAGTATCAGTCGATTCAAGTGGTGTATCAGTCGATTCAAGTGCTTTGATCGATTTCATATTTTCAATTTCAGCCAAACGTTTTATTTGTACCGAAATTCTGCGTGTAGCTACTCCTAATATGCTTGCGTTCGAAACATTTTCAGTTTTGATTTTTCTTCGGCTGGGCATTGTTTACGAGTTTTGTAAATTTCAGGAGATATGTAATTCGCGTGTGGACAATGGTAATTTTTGACGTATTTGAAGACAATACTCGCTTATAGTTTGAGAATCAACCGGTGAGCGTTGTAATCGCATCATATTCTTACAGACTGCTATGATGAGAGAAGCGAGAGAAGGAAATCAATGAAAGTATAAACCAAGTATGATCTGTGCAAGGCTGTATACTTTGAGGAGGTACAGGTACAGATACGCGGGTTACACACCACAGTTGATGATAATGGCCGATTTCATACAAAAGTTCACCTACTCTGATGATTCTCGTCGTCTTGATGATGTGGTGAATTTTTTATATATGTAAAGTCATCAGAAGTGGTGTGTTCCCGCGTATCTAATAAAATGGCGGTCTGCGTGACCTCCCCAAAGTATACAGGATACAGCCTTGTGATCTGTGTTCATACAAATTGGAGGACATAGCGATTTCATATAAACAAACTCACCTCTCCTCCGCTACATACAAAGTTTGACATTCGACCATACCTTGTGTTGATGTTCATTGAAGGAAATACCAATGAATGTCCAAACCAGGTATGGTCTGTCCATACAAACCGGAGGAAATAGCGATTTCATATACGAAAAACTCACCTTTCAATGATTTTCAATCGCTATTTCCTCCGCTCCATACAAATTTTAACATTAGACCATACCTACAGAGTATACTTTCATTGGGAAATACAACTCAGACCACTTAAGAACGAAGCGAAAGAGCGAACAGTTTTCATCGTTATTTTGATATTATTATTATGTGATGAAGATAACCCAAGGCTGTAAACTTTGGTGTCCCCAGTTTGAAGATAGTTTTAGAATTAACCGGTGAGCGTTGAAATCGCATCATATTTTTTCATACTGTTATGATGAGAGTGAAGCGATTGAAGAAAATACAGCTCAGACCACTTATTTTAACTTGTCTCGCGGGCTGTGACAAAAAAAATGTGGAAAATTGCAATGACAAGGCAGGTTAAAATTAACTGGTCTTTGGACTCATCGCTCTGATCGTAACAACAGTCTATGCGCGATGAAGATAACCCAAGGCTTTGGAGTTCTCAAAGTTTAGAGCCTTGATATAACCAGCATTAACAAAGGCCTAAAATTATACAACCTTGGCATTAACAAAGGAAAATCTTAAAATTTTAAATAAATATTTGAAATCAATGGAAATTAGAGACCAATAAGTAAAATCAAAATGTCCTGAGCCGACTATTATCAATTCAAGCAGTCAAACGCTCTTTTTCAAAGATTGTGCAGTCTTCCATTAGTATAATGCCATCTACAATCATTTTGCAGATTTATTAGTTGAGAAAGGGAAAGTTGATGTTTCTTGTTTGCTCTTTCGCGATCTTTTTTGTGTACCGTTGGATTACCATTTAATTAATTGTACGTACAGCAGTATATCGATTTATATCTACACTTAAATGTACAAAGTTTGAATTGTTTTCAATTTAACCCTCAAAATTCATAAAGCCTTTTTCAAATTGTTAGTAAAAAAAAGATTTCAATTCTGTAAAAGCTTTCTAATCGAGATTTTTGAATTGTCAGAAAAGGTAACTGAGGAAGTGGCTGCTCTTATATTATTAAACGAGAAGAAGAAGAGCGAGAAGAAGCAAAGCGTAAGATGCAAGCAGAGGAGGAACGTAAAAAGCGCGAGGAAGAACGTGATAGACGAGCGGGGATGGAACATCTTGAAAAGGAGATAACTCGTCTCAAATCCAAACCGGACAGTCAACTGGATTCTATTCAAACTGTTTTCATTTTCGATGAACACTTGTCTAGCGCCGAGGAAAATCAGCGCTTTACGGAAAAAATCGTACCAATGATGTTGTCAAGACTTTTCGATGAAAGTTCGGAACTGGTTCATTTGGTAGCATTCGTTAGATATAATACGACTTTCGAGCAATTGCGTCAGTCATTGCTCCAAACACTGGATGCAAAGATGGAGATTCGAATTTTAGTGTTAACCAACGAAAAGATGCAAACGAAAAGCCGCGCGACTGAAAATTTTGCAGAAATGTTGATGAGATTTCTCAGCGTATCTAATTATTCATTCGAATTGCAAGTAGTAAGACTTGCGTCAGCAAAATCAGCCATTAAAAGGTATAAAGTAATTGATATCGATATAAACGAGTCGAATGATTCTATTGCAAAACAAGTTGCTGGATTTGTAGACAAGCAGTTGGATGATTTACATATGCAGGATTATGTAGGAAAGACAATCAATAATGTTGGACATTATTTTAGCAGTTATTATACAATTTTTGCTATCATTTTTATACTCTTAACTGTACGTTACATCTACCTATTTCCTAAGGATAAATAATTAAACATTTTATATTTTGTTTCATTGAACACCACTTTTACAATCAATTTTTTATGTATGTAATTTTCAAATATCGACAAAAAAAAAATTTCCATACAAGTAAGAATCACGCTAATAGATACGCTAAGCCTGACGTTAGGGAAGATTATTTTGTGAATTTGAAAAACTTTGGCACGACCCGCATAAGTTTTTCCATGTAAGGCCTCGGCAAAAGAACCGATTCTCAGGCAGACGCGCCGACTTTACTTCTTACCGTCGGGAACAAGCTTTATATGGGAATTTAGAAAATTCGCTTAAAAAAAACCTTTATTTATCACTATTATCATATGAATGAAACAATGGCAAACGTGTATAATTTTAACAGACACGCCGACTTCTACTTTCTCGTTTTGGGTGCAGTGGTGCTTTGGTGCAGTACAGTGCACAATGTAAAATACAAGGAAATGGTTGTATATAATATACTGAGCTGATTGAGGGGCTTTCAATCTAACGTTACGTATTTGAAGGCTCAGTGGAACACAATGGAGATAAGAAGAGAAAGGAAAATTTTTTGATTCTTTGTCTTTCACAAACAGTGAAATAGCTCATTTTGTTAAATAACAAATTCATTTCATGCTAGCTCAACTTTATCATTTACAATGAGAGCTAGAATTGCATCAGTGGCCGCTGAGAGTATAATGAATCTTAGGACAGCCAAAGATAAGATATTCAAGCTGTGCGGGTCGTTTTAAGTTCAAATTTGTTCGGTTGTGTGGTTACAACACATTGAGCCCAAGAGCATGAGCTCCACCTCAAGATGTTTCACCACCCAGCCACATGCTCTAAGATTGCTTCAACAAGCAGCAACTTAGAAACTGCTGGCTCACATTTAAAACAATCGAGACCGGAAACTCAAATTTGTTTACAAATAGTCTTTAAATACTGTTGCAGACAGTTGTTTCTCCTTCCAGTAAGTAGACCGTTCAGATTGAACCACTGACATAAATTTATTCAAGTCACGAACTAACCGGAAATTGGTTAATTGGTGAATTTATGTACTCGTCTTAAATGACTTCATAGTTTGAAAAACAGCTTTCATGACTTCCAGTACTTTAACCTCTAGTATTTTTCTAGTCTAATTACGAAGGAGTATGCAGGCGCCGCTGGCAACATTTTCGGATTTAGTAGTATTCATCTTCAAAAGTTTTTTAAGGTTTAACATATTCCAAGTCGAAACAGTGAAATTAAAGGAAACTGAGAAACTACAAAGTAACGTTTATTTGGAATGACTGCGCCAAAGCACCTGGCAGGGTAATAGAGGTTTTTACACGTCAAATAGAGTAGTTTTTTGATACCAATAATACCATTAGCAGCCTTAATGGTAATTTTGCAATGACATTATGAAAAAAAAGGTATGGAAATATTCGCATACTTCGATTAAAGTACTACTTTATTTTTTTCTATTACCCTGCTAGGTGCTTTGACTGCGCAATACCCTCTCTAGCAACCAAACTACTTTTATTAAGGTGGTGAAAGAATCAAAGCCTTTGGAATTTACATGTACATTACAGCGTAGTCAGTCAAAATGTGGAATAGTGTCTGTAGAATACTAAGAAATAAGGTATAAATTTGGCACAGAGAGCTGAGAGTTTGAGAGAGTATTGCTACGCGGTTTCGGTAATGATAGATTATGCATCTCTGTCTAAAATGTTTATTTTGACGATTTGGAAGTTTCGATCGAAGGCTTATACATACATAATAAAACATTATAAAATAAACATTTAGGACAGATCAGCCATCGCATACAGTTTGAGAATTAACCGTTGAGCGTTGCAATCGCATCATATTTTTACAGGCTGCTATGATAAGAGAAACGAGAGAAGGAAATACAACTCAGACCACTTAAGCAAGGTTCTGAAAGAACAGGTTAAGACACTTACGAAGGCGGGTGAAACACAAATCTTGACAATTCAGACCAAGGCTGTATACTTTGGGGAGGTCACGCAGACCGCCATTTTATTAGATACGCGGGAACACACACTTCTCATGACGTTACATATACAAACAATTCACCACGTCATCAAGACGACGAGAATCATCAGAGTAGGTGAATTTTTGTATGAAATTGGCCATTTTATCATCAACTGTGGTGTGTAACCCGCGTATCTGTATCTGCGTGACCTCCCCAAAGTATACATCCTTGGACCAACCGAGGTTTCCTACCAAAGACTGAAAACTTTGGTTCACAGCTTGCTGATAGTTTTAGAATTAACCGGTGAGCGTTGCAATTGCATCATATTTTAACAGACTATGATGAGAGAGACAAGGCTGTATACTTTGGGGAGGTCACGCAGATGCAGATACGCGGGTTACACAACACGTTTCATACAAAAAATTCACCACGCCATACAAATTCAATTTTGGTGAATTTGTTTGTATGGAAAAGGTGTGTTCCCGCGTATCTAATAAAATGGCGATCTGCGTGACCTGCAGATGCAGATACGCGGGTTACACACCACGTTTCATACAAAAAATTCACCACGCCATACAAATTCAATTTTGGTGAATTTGTTTGTATGGAAAAGGTGTGTTCCCGCGTATCTAATAAAATGGCGATCTGCGTGACCTCCCCAAAGTATACAGCCTTGGAGAGAGAAGCGAAAGAAGAAAATATAAGTCAGGCCACTTATTTTGACTTGTCTTGCGGGATATGTGGGATGGTCAAAATAATAGGTTTCTTTCATCGTACGGTAAAAACGAATTTTGACAGGCCGAAAACAACAGACCGTCATCCACAGAAGCAAACATAACCGCAACTTGAACAAATTTATTCGTTAAAACTTCAAAGTGAGGTGGCTTCTCTGTGTATGACGATTGACATTTTGAACGGCCTTGGAAGAAACCTTTATATGGAAAAATGCAATGACAAGGCAGGTTATAATTAACTGGTCTTCGGACTCATCGCTCTAACCATAACAGTCTATGAGCGATGAAGATAACCCAAGTTTTTGGAGTTCTCAAAATTTAGAGCCTTGATATAACTGGCATTAACCAAGGCTTAAAATTGTGCAACCTTGGCATTAACGAGGGCATTAATCTAAAAAAAATGTAGAAACTTACTGACATATTTCTGGCCAAGACCTTCTTCAAATCGATTTTTCACCATGAAGCCAGATGGATCATTTTTGACCAAATGGAGAAAAATGTAGATCTGGTTGTGGTCTACATTTTTCTCCAAATAAATATTTGACATCCATGGAAATTATAGACAAATAAGTAAAATGAGCTGAGCAGACTATTTTCATTTCAACAGTGAAACGCTCTTTTTTGCAATCTTCCATTAGTATAATGCCATCTACAATCATTTTGCAGATATATTGGTTGAGAAAGGGAAAGTTGATGTTTCTTGTTTGCTCTTTCGCGGTCTTTTTTGTGTACCGATAACGGATTGTTGGATCTTTTTACCACTTAATTAATTGTACGTTCAGCAGTATATCGATTTATATAAACATTTGAATATACAAAGTTTGAATTGTTTTCAATTTAACCCTCGAAATTCATAAAAACTTTTTCAAATTGTTAGTAGAAAACAGCATAAAACTCAATTCCTGTAAAAACTTTCTAATCAAGATTTTTTTAATCGTTCACCAGTCAACATACGTAGCGAACAAAGGACATAGAAGTACGATGGAAGTCAATCAAAAAGACAACGAGCTACATTTGTATCCAATAAACAATAATGAATATTTGGGTGCGATAAAAGTGAATGTCTCGAATACGCGCAATACTCCATCAACAACGATTATACTGGATATATCCGGATCTATGGGTTCACAAGTTGCCCGATTTGTTAGGCAAATTATACCATTGGTCATGTCGAAACTTGGTTATGCAGAATGTTATCACATAAATTTAATTACATTCCACGATAATGCCGAAACCTTCCACCTGACATCTAGAGAATTAAAAGCCTCAAATTTAACTAATACAGGCTCTACGCGCTTCGCGCCTGCAATTACAGCACTTCGCACAATCTTGAATGGATTTGCGAAGAACTATCCAAACGAGCCGATGAGAGTTTTAACCATATCTGACGGAGATATCCACGACCATGATGAAGCCGCAATTGAAACAAAGAAACTGGTGGAATTTTTGGCCGAATCTGGTTTAACGATCAATTCTCAGGCGCTGAGACTGTTTACCTCGAGTAGCCAACCGGACACAAAAGCATTATCCTATTTATTGCAAATAAACAATACCACCGCGACGCAGCTGTATGATGCTTCTGCTGCATGGCCTGATGAGGCTATTGCCAGTGAGATTGTCAAGTTGTTTCAGAAGGATAATTTCCAGAACTACCAGTTTCTACACTTTGAAAGATCAATCGTTTTGAAATTCCCATGGAATTCTCATACATCAATGCGAGTTATACTTTCACTCGGCTGGAATATCTTTTGGTTTAAGCAGGTGCCAACTGGAGTTGTTAAGTTGGGTAACGATGCGGTCAACGCAGTCGTACAAAATCAATTTTCTCTAGGCATGTTCCACGAATTAATGGAATCGAAACTGGAATACATTACAGATCACATGATAGTCTTAAAAGTTGTTGATTCGCCTGAAGCGAATAGAATGGTGAATCAAATTTATGAGTGCCTTAAGAAACAAGAGGATACATTAGCCGTAAAAAGTTCAACGTCAAACAAGAAAATCATATCAAATTTGCTGGATGGCATTGCCAAGAATAAGACTAATTTTCAGGATTCTGAGCAAATGGCTGAATTTCTCCGCAAAACCAAAGCCGAAATTGATACTCAAAGAGAGAATGATCGCAGGAAGCGTGAAGAGGAAACGGCAGCTCGAATCAAGAAAGAGGAAGATGAAAAGGCAGCACGCAAGAAGGAGGAGGAAGAAAAGGCAGCTCGGATCAAGAAAGAGGAAGACGAAAAGGCAGCACGCAAGAAGGAGGAGGAAGAAAAGACAGCTCGAATTAAGAAAGAAGAAGAAAAAGCAGCTGAAGCAGCTCGAATTAAGAAAGAAGAAGAAGAAAAAGCAGCTGAAGCAGCTCGAATTAAGAAAGAAGAAGAAGAAAAAGCAGCTGAGGCAGCTCGAATTAAGAAAGAAGAAGAAGAAAAAGCAGCTGAGGCAGCGCGAATTAAGAAAGAAGAAGAAGAAAAAGCAGCTGAGGAAGAGGCAGATCGAATTAAGAAAGAAGAAGAAGAAAAAGCAGCTGAGGAAGAGGCAGCTCGTGTCAAGCAACTAGAAGCAGAAAAGACAGCTGAGGAAGAGGCAGCTCGAATCATACAACAAGAAGCAGAAAAGGTAGCTGACGAACTTGATAGACGAGCGGGGATCGGAACGTATTGAAAAGGAACTGGTAAGTACCAAGAAGATGACCACTTAGTATGACCGTAATTAAGAACAATTTTGCATTAAACAGGATATAACTCGTCTCAAATCCAATCCGGACAGTCAGCTGGATTCCATTCAAACTGTTTTCATTTTCGATGAACACTTGTCTGGCGCCAAGGAAAATCAGCGCTTTACGGAAAAAATCGTACCATTGATGTTGTCAAGACTTTTTTATGAAAGCTCGGAACTGTTTCATTTGGTAGCATTCGTTAGATATAATACAACTTTCGAGCAATTGCGTCAGTCATTGCTCCAAACACTGGATGCAAAGATGGAGATTCGAATTTTAGTGTTAACCAACGAAAAGATGCAAACGAAAAGCCGCGCGACTGAAAATTTTGCTGAAATGTTGATGAGATTTCTCAGCGTATCTAATTATTCATTCGAATTGCAAGTAGTAAGACTTGCGTCAACAAAATCAGCCACTAAACAGTATAAAGTAATTGATATCGATATAAACGAATCGAATGATTCTATTGCAAAACAAGTTGCTGGATTTGTAAATCTATTTTCTAGTGATAATTAAAAAATTTATATTTTGTTGCACACCAGTCTCACAATCAATTTTTTACCGCAACGTAGATACGCTAAGCCTCACTAGGGGGGTCCAGAATCGTATGGGAAAATAAAAGTTTCGACAAAGTTGGCGGACCCCGGGAAAAACGAACCTATATGACCCACTGATAAAAAATGTATATGGGGCCGATGTGATCCGAGTTGATTTATTCGCTCAAGGACGAAATATGTGAAAAACCACCAGTCTTTGGGTTCTTCCAAAACATTTATGGGATGTGCATCGGATATATTCATATCTAACGAGAGCTTATGGCATAAGCTTTCATCGCAAAAAGAAATTTTTTCGAAAACAATTTTTTGAAGCTATATAGAAATCGATTTTGGTGCAAAAATGTCAGGGTCGTGAACTCAGACAATTTTCAAATGACTGTTACGTCAAGACACCAACTTGAAACTTATTGTGTGTGGGCTCGTTAGAAAGCAACTGTCATTACCTTTACAACGACATCTAACACTTAATTTAAAGAGTGACTTCGCCTGACTTTGTATTACTTGGAAATTATCTGTCGACTTTTGTATATATCAATATTGTTAGGTGTGCCCAGACGATATAAAAATTCCAAAAAATGAAAACAACGCATTTTTGTTGCTCTTGCATCTAATCTAAGTTGTCTGGACCAAAAAAGTTTGATATTGTCGCTAAAAAAATTTTTCCATAGAAAGTAATGGAAAAAATGTATGGAAAATCACAGCCTTTTTTCACATATTTCGTCCTTGAGCTACCCATAAACCAACTCGAATCGCATCGGACCCATATACAATTTTTATCAGGAGGCCATAAAGGTTTGTTTTCCTCGGCCTCACGTTAGGGAAGATTATTTTATGAATCTGTAAAACTTTGGGCCAACCAGCATAAGTTTTTTCGAGTAAAATCTCGGCAAAAGAACCTATTTTCATGTAGGCGTTCAATTCATCTTCAAACGTTTTTTAAGATCTCACATATTTCAAGTCGAAACAGTGAAATTAAAGGAAAAACTGAGAAACTACAAGTAAAGTTTGTTTGGAATGACTACGCAGTTTCGGTAAATAAATAATAAATAAAATTCAAGAGGATCAGATAAGAAGTAATTGTTGCTGGTTCGCATTTCATGTTATTGCTATTTTATCAATCTATTTTATTATGATTCAACTTATTAACCATTCGGCAATGATAAAGCCACTCAATGGTCAAATCAATATTGCGATTCAATTGACTTGATACAAATTTCATTGAATTGACTTTGCCTATCTATCAGACACGTTCAAAGTATTTTTTTTTTGATTTGCAAAAAATTTAGGTTAGAGAATAGAGTCGCGTTCTAGACTTATAAGCGTGTGTAAGATAAAATTCACAAAGAAGAACTCCTCCTGACACTCTATTGTAAAGTATAAGTTGACAGTCCCTTGAGATAAATTTTTCTACCACCTGCGAACCAATGTCACCAATGTTGACCAATGTACTAGAAAACCCGAAAACGCTTCGCTCCAACAATTGCTTAATTGATATACACTCACGGAATTTTGAAAACCGACACATTTTCTGTTTTGTGATTTACTGGATTTCTGTGAATCTTGCATACATTTTTATATGGAGAAATCAAAAACTCGAGTAATAGACAGAAACAGAAAATTTGTCGGTTTTCAAAATTCCGTGAGTGTAGTAAATCAAACATTTTGCTGTTTCGCATTGATATAATCAGTTATAAAGTGGTCGTTAAAGAGTGTTGCACAAAAATGTTTGAAACGTCTACCGTGCTGTTGTTTACTGGATTAGGGCTGATTCTTTACTCATTCTACAGATGGGCTACTGAAAATGATGACTTCTTCGAGAAAAGTGGTGTTCCGTATTTAAAGCCGAATTTTATATTCGGAAACACTTGGAAGTTCTTTTTCAATAAAATTCCACTAACTGAATTTGTCGAGTACTTGTATAATGCGCACCCAACTGCTAAGTAAGTATTGGAAATTTCAACATCGATTTTTGCGTATCAATTCAATTGCATTTTATGCTCGTCACAGACTCAGTGGATTCTTTAATTTCATGACACCCATATACCTGATCCGAGATCCAGAGATTCTGAAACACATTTCCATTAAAGAATTCGATTCGTTCGAAGACCACAAATTTATCATAGACAGCGAGGTGGATTCGCTGTTCGGCCAGACACTCTTTTTAATGAAAGGCGAAAAATGGAGAGATATGCGAACGACCCTCAGCCCAGCATTTACTGGTAGCAAGATGCGATTGATGTTTGAATTATTACGTGAGTGTGTCAGCGATACCATGCAATACATCCGGGATATAAATTCGGAACAAAGTGCATTTTCGGTTGAAATGGTCGATGTCTTCGGAAGAAGTGGAATCGACGTAATTTCATCGTGCGCATTTGGTTTGAAAATCAATTCATTTGTAGATAAGAACAACGAGTTCTACCGTATCGGGAAAAAGGTATCCAATTTGACTACGTTCAAAGCGTATGTAAAATTCGTTGCTCAGCGGGTGGTACCAGGGGTAATGAAATTTTTCCGTATCGAATATTTGGACTCTGATGTGAAACGATTCTTCTCGGACATGGTGCTGAAAAACATTCAGACAAGGCGTAAGGAGAAAATTTTCCGTCCTGATATGATTGATTTGCTGATGAAGGCTAGGAATGGCGAGTTGTCGCATCAGGAAGAAAAGGAAACGTTTACCGATGGTTTTGCTACAGCTGTCGAGTCGAACGTAAAGAAATCCAAGGTAAATCGCAATTGGACGGACGATGAATTGGTTTCGCAAACTTTTGTATTTTTTTTGGCTGGTTACGATACAGTCACCCAAGTAATGACTGCCTTTTCGTATCAAATGGTATTGAATCCAGAGGTTCAGCAAAAATTGACCGAAGAAATTCATGAAACCGAGAAGAGTCTGAACGGTAAGGATATCACATACGAAATTCTTCAAAAAATGCGTTACATGGATATGGTTACGAGTGAAGTACTGCGGATTGGCGGACCGGCTGTTTTCATCGATCGCCTATGTACAAAGAATGTTGATTTGTTAGTAGATGGCAGGTTCATCAAATTTAAAAAGGGCACACAACTATGGGCTCCTCTGCACGCCTACCACAACGATCCATTAATTTATCCAGAACCAAAGAAGTTTGATCCAGAGCGTTTCAACGAAGCGAATCGTGCCAATATCAACCCTGCATTTTACATCCCAGGTATAGGCCCGCGCAACTGGGCGGTCAGAACACCAAATTTGTCTCGTTCTTTGTCGTGACAAAACGAAATGGCAAAAAAAGCAGCTGACAAATGTTTAAATCTGCACATCTGTGTGTATACCGTACGAGACATAAATGGACAAAGAGATGCCATTTATTATGACCCAGCACCACCATGTCATTCCCGTGCCGTTCCCAACTTCCTTCGGGAATTACGAAATCCGGCCATGCAAAGTGCAACCGTTTTATGTGACAGTGATAATCAGGCACTGGACTGTGTCTATCGATGTTTCAAGTATATAATCGGTATACAGACTGGCGAGGTAAAATTTGAACCCAATTTAAAATCTGTGTATTTTAAAATTTGAATTCCAAACATAACGTACTTCAAGCATGAGTGGTACTTTGAAACACAATTTCATACAAAATAGTACAGTTTTTGCAAACTATAATCACTTTGCCTTGAAGTGCTTTGGAACAAATTATTTTTCTAAAATATGCTTAAAATTTGGTATGCAATGAGAAGTGGATATAAAATTGAAAATAAATTGTTGATTCGATGAAGGGAATTGTTTTTTTATTACCAAGAAAATATTTTCAATGAATTTCTGAGTCAAGCTATTTCCACGCTTTCAGAAACTGAGGCGTTTTATCGTTGTAAAAGTTGGACTGATTTTTTTTTTTTAAGTAGAAAATCGGAATACATTTTCCACATTTTGACCAACTTCCGTTCCATTTAACTTGGATATTATGGCGTCGGATGGTTGTACGGAAGAACTTCGTTCGTTTGGTACTAGACGCACCGAGCACCAGTGCAACCATCCGCCGAAAATGGAAATTTGTGATTTTTTTTAAGTAGAAAATCGGAATACATTTTCCACATTTTGACCAACTTCCGTTCCATTTAACTTGGATATTATGGCGTCGGATGGTTGTACGGAAGAACTTCGTTCGTTTGGTACTAGACGCACCGAGCACCAGTGCAACCATCCGCCGAAAATGGAAATTTGTGATTTTTTTTTATTGGAATACACAGATGACCACTCTTCATACTTATCATTGGGAAACTCGTCGTAGAAATCTTTAATCACCGTCAGTATGGATTTGTTTCGGAATAGGAAATCCTTTCGCGAACCAAAGATGAACATGGGTTTGGAATACGGAATTCCCTTTGCTTCGAAGTAGCCATATTAGTTGTTTATTAGTTATGTAGGAAGAATATGATCACAACAACTGTGCATAAGAGCACCAACATATTGATATAACATTGCGACACACACGATATCAAAAAAAAAAAAAAAACGTTTGACTAACTTAGAACAAAATGAGAAATGTTTTTGTGGAAACAAATAGGCAAAAAAATCCTCGATTAACCGTTTGACCACTACACCTTTTCCGTTCAAATCGGAATCGATACGCATCGGCTCTCGATTTGCGTTGATGAACGTTAAATTGAATGTGTACTATCCGTTGAAGAACTATCGATTTGAGCCGAACAGTCAAATGCAATGAAAACTGGAGCGTTCGGAATGTATCCAGAGAAAGGATTGCAAATTAATTTAGTGCCACACTGACAAAGTATATTGAATTTGTGTCTATTCACTTGTTACATTCATTCATGGCTTTCGAGTTGAAAGTATAGTAGGGCTGCACTAGTTCGAAAATCTAAGAAAATCATTTTATTAGAACGACCTGACAAGTGAAATAATTGCTGGAATAAATTTTATAATGGCTAGAACCCAGTGACTTTTCTGGAAAGACCCTTGCGGCAGAAGTCTTTCATCCACAATATTACACTGTGATTACAATCACGATCTTTTTTTCTTGGACCACCGTTCTTCTAAAAGTTGAATTAGCGTTTGACAGACTTTGTAATATGCATTGGCCAAACGAAGCGGTTTATTCACATTTCATAACAGATCCTACGTCAATTTATTCTGCTTAAGGTAATCCTTCAATTCTTTGTGCGATGGAAAAGCTACACCATGAACGCGTTGTATGGGCTGGCCATTGCAAAGTACCGACTCCATCTACGAAAAGAAACAAAACCAACAGATTGGTAAACAAGTTTCCATCACAATTGATTGCTGTTTACCATTTACCTTTAGTATCTTGATGGTGTTCACATTTTTATTCTTACGAAGAAGTGGAGTATCGACGATTTCAATGAAACAGCCACATCGGTATATAGGTAGTCTATCACACACACGTTCGCTGATCACTTTCAATTTGAACGGATTATAGGCAAACAATTCATTTGCATCACTTTTCGTAGTCTCAATGCGTTCGACTTTGCTGTGGTTTTGTAGTATTTTAGCGATTTGCTCATCAATAGCACCGATGTCTTTTCTGTTGATCTGTGAATATGAGTTGTGAATGATGTAGAGCTAATGTTACCATAGACAACAAATTATCTGAATTCATTACCGTTTTCGCTGTCAAATGAATGTCTGCATAGAAACCACTTTGCGTGGAACCGATACTACACACCACACCACCATCATCTGTACAATATAATCTTTCCAATGCTTCGGCTAAAGTAAATGCAGCTGTCGTCCAGAATGCGGTTTTAGCATCTTGAGAATCATATTTCAATAATTGAATTTTACAGTCAGCCTCCAATGGTCGCTCAAAATCCCACAGTTGATCGTTTATTTTAGCAATGTACACGTCTTGTACCAGTGCGTGGCTAATGTCCTGGGCTATTTGCAATGGTGTCAGATCCCAGCTAAATCCTTCGACGACCTTACCATCAAGCAGTGTTACGTGAATAACTTCTTGTTCTTTGGATGCCACCTCTTGATCGTATCTTTTCTTTAGCTCAGTCCATTTGCTAGAACGAGCTTGATAGAAGCGTGGCTCAGAAGCAGCAACAGCTAGTTTTTTCGCCAGTTTTCTTACTTTCTTTTGATCGATGTCATCCTGCTGCTTTGTGTAAGAATTGTAGTTGAAGTGAAACTTTACGAAATAGGTACACACGTACGTACCGTTGAATAGAATCTGCTGATTGGCAGTCTAACTGGCTTGACTAATCTGTTAGCTACTCCAAACAAAATGTGAGGATTGGATAAAATCGCCTTCACGAATCCCATTTGGATTTTGCCGGCTTCTTGTAAGAAATATTGAAAGTGTGTGAATGAGACTTGAATTTTGGATAATTATCGCATGTTGTCACAGCACTTATACACTTATTAGCTTGTTACACAGTACTTTTCACATCAAATCCATTAAACTTGCAGCTATTTTCCAGCAATGTTATGACAGATCGTCAGCCGGTTTGACAGTCAATTATTTCACAACACTACACCTTAACCTCACAAAAGTAAATAAACGGGCAAAGATTGTGGAGTGACTGAACACGGAAAAATGATTATAAAAAGGTTGCATCAACCACTTGTGACACAGATACGGGGCTGTCATCACGGGAAAAATATTCTGAGCCTAAGCGACAGAGGATTTTTTCAGGCTCTATTTCCCGGCAATGCTGAGTGAGTTTTAAATCACCTTCTGTCTATGTCAATAATCACCCTAACATTTATCAACTTCCAGACCAGAAATTCGGAAACGTTTCATCACAAAACCGCAAACCATTTATGCTGGATTCGATCCAACCGCTGACAGTTTGCATGTTGGCAACTTATTGGTCATAATGGGTCTCATTCATTGCCAAAGAGGAGGACATCAACCGATTGCTTTGGTAAACACTGTTACTGGATGCAGTTGACGGAATTAATTTGTATAGTTTTTCAGTTAGGCGGTGCCACTGGCCGAATCGGCGATCCATCTGGACGTAATTCCGAACGGAGTCTTATGGATGTATCGAGTGTGGAACACAATTTGAGTGCAATCCAAAGGCAAATCGAGACGATATTCGAAAATCATGAAAAGTTTTTCTGGAACAAGAAATCGGCAGCACCGGCACTTAGTAGAGTCAAGTAAGAAAGTTTGTTTCTAAGAATTTCTGGCAATATCACACTCAACAACAATTGCTTCCAGGATTGTTAATAATGCTGATTGGTATCGGAATTTAAGCGTCGTTGGGTTTATTGCAAACATTGGCCGGCATTTTCGTTTAGGAGATATGATTACGATGTCATCTGTTCAACAGCGTCTTCAGGGAGATGGAATGAGCTTCACCGAATTCACGTATCAAGTCTTTCAGGCTTACGATTGGTTGCACTTGCTTAAAGAGTACGACTGCCAATTCCAGCTTGGGGGAAGTGATCAAATGGGAAATTTGGTAGCAGGTCACAGACTCATCGGTCGTACTGCCAAAAAGTCAGTTTACGGATTAACTTTGCCATTAATAACGAACGAGGAGGGTAACAAATTTGGAAAATCTGCTGGAAATGCCATTTGGTTGGACCAGGACAAAACATCACCATTTTCGTTCTATCAGTTCTTCATACGAATAGCTGATTCTGAAGTGGAGAATCTACTAAAATTGCTCACGTTACTGCCACTGAAAGAAATCGACGAAATTATGGTTCAACACAAACAGGTTCCTGAGCTCAGACAAGCTCAGCAAAAGTTAGCTCAACAAATCACTTTACTTGTACATGGAGGTAGGTATCATGCTTTATGCGAATGGTTGCACTCAATTCACAAGTTCATTTGAACAGAAACCGGACTTCAGAAGGCCGAAACAATTTCATCGGCATTGTATAAAGGAAGTGTGGAAGCTCTGGGAAAACTGAATCTAAATGAAGTAAAGGAATGTTTTGCAGGAGCTGCTTTATGTGAAATTCTACCCGCACCAGGAATGACAATTTTAGAGGCTGCAATGAAATGCAAATGCTTTGCAAGCGAACGTAAGAGCATTCTGTGTTATTTTCATATTCAACTTGTTACAAAATGGATTTTCAGGCGACGCTATGAGAATAATCACTGCCGGTGGATTTTACATCAACCAGAATCAAACGAAGAATATTGCTGAGGTACTATCGCCTTCCGTACATGTGCTAGAAAATGGATTGACACTGTTTAGAGTAGGCAAAAAGAACTACTACATTGTGACTTGGCTGTAGTAAATCAGTAAATAAATCGAAGATAGAAACACCGTTCCTTTATACTACCAGCTCTTTTATTTGTACCAAACGATTAGTCGCTGTGCTGACTGGTAAAATATTTTTTTTTTTATTTTTTACATTTCCAGTGATGTGGTACTGAATACCACACCATGCCATCACTGGCAAAAATATATTTTTTCTTCACTTTTTTCGATCAATAAATTAAAAAAGAAAATCTGAAATTTTACAACATTTAAACTCACTGGACCTTTGTGGAAATGGTTTGAATGGGCTGTGCCGAAGTTGATGTCTTTACAATTGGTCGTTTCGGTCGTTTGGTAGCGTTGTTTCGCTGATGACTTGCAAGATCTCGTTTGTCGGTGCCGATGTCCAGCACACTCTCAACCTTTCCGCTCAACGCATCTTCCTGCGAACATTCATTTTGAATGTTCGGATTTTGATTTTGTTGATTCTGTTGTTGGCTCTGACCGCGTGATTGCATTTTTGTTGGCTTGGCGCGACCCTGTGTTACAATTGACGTTGGCAATGGTCGTAACACGTTACCAACAGCTTTCGTACGCCCTTCACGGAAGACCATACGCTGCTGGGGACGAATGTATTCTGGATGCTTGATGAATCGGAACCGAACTTGAGCCTTATCGCCGGTCCGCAGACATTCTTTTGACATGTTCAAGATTGATGCGGTCTGTCGGATACTTCCGCAATGCACCATAGCTTGGTAACGTGATGAAATGGTGGTGGGATGATGCAATACAAGAATTTCTCCTTCGAATTCCCAGCAGGCTTGAGGATTCACTTCTGGAGCGACCATAACCATACCTACAACATAGATTTGTGAGCGTTTCGGAAGCGAAATGAATGACAACAATTTAAAAACCTTTTCGGATCTGCGACCGCTTAATCTTTTTCAGTGAGAAGCTTGCTGTTTGACCGCCACGCACTTCTGAAACATTCATCCGTTTGCGATGAATACTTTTAATAGCAATCGGTGTGAAGTGCCCCAGCGGGTCTGGACCCAATAAGAGTATATCATTCAACCGAATAATTCCTTGCAGACAAGTGCCGGAAATAACGGTGCCCACACCTGGTACTGAGTAAGTGTCATCGATCTGAAACTCAGCTGGTAGATTATCTAAACCAGTGACGCGCGTTGTCAACAAATTGAGGAACATTTTGAGGAGATCCAAATTTTCGCCGGTAACATTAGACACTTGAAATATTGGACACAGCCGTTCCGACACAAAATTTGTCGCTGAAAGAACCACATCGTCAGCTGTTTTGACCATTACTGGAACTTTACGGCATCCTTGTGACTTTAGAATTTTGAACAATAGCTTCAGATTGTCTTGAAGAACGTTCGGAGGACACATGTCAATTTTTGTCACAACCACAAACACTGGAACCGACAATGCCAGGGCTAGACCCAAGTGCTCTTTTGTCATTCCAACAATACCCGCATTAGCACCAATCTGCAAGAATAGCGTAGAGAATATCACAATTCTTCAAAACATTTGAAAACTTATCGTACCATCAACATCCCAAAATCTGGAGCGTGTCCTGTCATCCCGAATACGGTGGTTTTTAAGTATCGTTCATGTCCGGCCAAATCAATGAACGTTATAACTTTAGCACTTTTCTCGCAAATCTTAACCCAATCCAACGTTCCATGATCTGGTTTATTGACCACATTGCCCACACTGTCGAAGCCTGTAATTCCGCATTCATTAAAATGATTTTTCGCATTTCAGTTTTCACACTCTTACCCAAAATGTCATTTCCAACGGAGCTCGTTCGTCCACTTTCCATTTCGTGTTTATGTCGAAATAGTCGCTGTCTTGCGTGGCCGCGTCCGTTATCTAATTCACTATGTGTCAGTACACCAAGTAGTGTACTTTTGCCAGCGTCTACATTTCCAACCACAGCAACGCTGTATACAGAAATGTCCGATTTGGACTAAGATGTATCAACTAGAATTTTTCGATTTTCTTACCGAATTTCCATAAAATCGGTTTGATCCACACGGCGTCGTACCAAGTATTGACCGGTCATACCTTTTTCTGATTTACGCTGCCGGAGCTCAACGCAATCGGCGTCAAGGGTGGCAGCTAATGATTGTAAAGTGGCTACAGCAGCCTCATATTCTTCAGGATCGAGTCCATTGTCACCTCCATCTATTATAGGATTGGGATTTGTTTCGTTAATATTCGGTTTGAAGGCTGCAGTCCTGTATTCTATCATAAATAGTGATCTAATTTGTCATCCGTCTCGAATCAACTATGTTATTACCTCACAGAGCAGCAATCAATCTATTATAACCCTAGACAAATTCTATATCTCTCAATGTACACCTATGAAAATTTCGTCCGTCAACAAATAATGAAATGCATACGCAATGTTCGGCATTACGCAACATTGACAAAAATGTTACCATGTACAAAGATTACAAATTTTGAATTTTAAAAATCTATTGTGAAATTCCACCAAAAACCATAACTGGCAAGAAAATGAGTTGAACAACACATTTTTCTTGAATGAGGTTTCCAGATTTCCTTGTAACTTCCAATGAAAAAAAAAAATTCAGAACATCGTCCGACAAATCATAAACATCGTTACAACAACCCCCAACTACAACTGTGACATCTAAATATACAATTTCTAACTTAATTAAACCTTACAGTCTAGACAAAAAAATTGATGACTTACCTTCACCGATTCCAACATCATAGATTGTTTCACCTCGGCTGTCGTCGATGCGATCTTGCAGTCGCTTTTTAAGTAACTCAAATTGTTCTTCTGTGGGACTGATGAGAACCGTTTTCGAACGGATGCTCGTATAGTCAATCGATATGATTGGTGAACTGGTGATTGTATCAGCCATCGGTGCCAACGATGAAGTAGGCTGAGATTTTTCTTGGGACTGCATTGTGAGGTCGTCGTTTGTTTTGTTTAAGATGCGAGTTTAATTTGTACAATTTGCAACGAGTCTACATAATTTCATCTAACGCACTGTAAAACGATAAAAGAAACGAAAATTGATTAGAAAACCTTGTTCCACTAAGAAAGTCTTGGAATCTAATTGAATTCTGATAAGATTTTCCGATTATTCACATCAAAACATTGCACGGTTGTAGCGAAAAATAGAGTGACCATGAAACGCTAAATATCCCCAAACAAATAGTGAATTATATAGAAGGTCACGAAGCCGAAACTATACAATTTAAGAACAAAATATACGAACGAAACAGTTCGGTTACGATGACAAAATCATTTGGTTATTTTATAACACTAAAATGCATCAAAAGTGATGAAATATTTTGATTTGCCGAATCAACATTCAATAAAATCCCCTCCAGACTGGAGTAAAAATTCTTTTTTTTTCAAGCTTTTGCTTTCACTTTTCTTTTAAAACTCGCAACACTTTCTCCGTTAAAATCTTAGAATCAACGAATTCACACTGCTTCACAATTTACTGTTGTCAAAACAATCTATTATTAGATCCTTTCTTTGTTTGATAAACATTAGAATTTGTGCAATCGGTAGATTAAAAAAAAAACCAAATTTATGATGAAAATGACTGCACAGCACATACACACGAAAGAGTATTATAAGATGTGTAGCAAGCTGTAGGATTAGGGAATAGATTATGTTTAACAACGAGTTTCATTGGTTATCGGTGGCATCCACTTGATCGAATTGGTAAGAACACGACAACACGAAATAAAATCATAATTAACCAGGAATATTTAGAAAATTGATTGGAAAATGTTGTAACTATAATTACCTGAGACGTGTAACGAAAATTTTGTGTTGTCGTAATGTCACAATGACACAAATGAAGTTGGTGGTGAAATGTTGCTCTCTCGCAAATTTTACAAGAAGCGTTCACACTCCGAGATTAGGGTTTCTTTTGGTTATAGACTGTTATGAGTTATGACGGAAATCTTCTTGTCTCACTTCGTTCGGGCTACAACTCGCGAAATTGCCTAAAATATACCGTCCACAACGGATGCGTATACAACTTTTCATGCTGAGGGCCTAGATTACGAGAAAAAAATCCGGGAAAACAGTTCCAGCAAGTTCTTTGTTTAAATCAAATTGTTCCTTCAAAACACTTCCACGTCATAATGGTCTGCGAAAAAGACTACCGCATGATGAGAGCCAACGCACTACAAGCAAAAGTGCTTCGAGTACATCGTACATGCTTGAAGTGCGTTGTGAAAGGCAAGGTTCTGAAAGAACCTTGGTGAGAGCGCCTTGTGGCCCGGGACATGTCACGCGGCGAAACAGTATACCTCAGTGCTACCAGTGAGGTCTTTTTCAAATGACTAATGTATGCAAGGAATAGTTTTTGGCGATTTGGTGTTTGGGATATTTCACGGGAACTATATGTAGGTAGGGGCAGTATGATCAATGGGAATTGCGACTTAGTTAGAGATTCTGTTCTTGCCATGTTTTCATAGAATTTTGCGAAATGTGGGCAAGTGGTCGCCTCAGATCGAGTCCAGCCGACAAGTTGACGTTTTGCTTTGTAACTTTAATTTAAAATTGGCTTCGATTGTTACTTTTTGTCCTTTAAAAATTGAGGACCATTCTCATCATCTGCATGTTACGGTATTACCGTCATGTAAACCTCTTTATTTTAGTTGGTGACGTTTAAAATTTATAAAATCAGGTCACTTCAGGCTATACAACATTGCAAAATGATTTCATTTTGTGTATTTTTGACAAATAATGTTTTGACAACAATTTTACGTGTTTTTTCACAGCCTTTTCCAAAATTTGTTTAGTTTTCGACTAGATTGAAGCCCTTTACCAAGCCTGCAATCAAATTTTCAAATGGATAATGGCACGACCGTATCACGAAAAACAAGTTCTCTCATTATGTGCTCTACACGCACTAAATAATTTATTCCAAGGTATCCATAGACACCTGATCACTTTGTTTGTCGATTAATATTAAAATATCAAAGTGCTAAGCAAATAAAACTTTTCAGAAAGAGGTTCATACTCCAAATCGGAATTGGACGAAATATGCAAAAAATTGTCGGATGAATGGATCAATCCACATCGGTCGATGCTGGGACTAGGCAATTATGACATGTAATGACTTCTTAATTGATTGAATACTCTTATTGTCTCATTGTCTTAATACAGAAATGTAATTATGAGTGCGCTGCAGAAAAAAGGATGTGCAGCTGTGTGGTTCGATAAGCGAAAGTATGATGATGTCATTGTAGCTAAAGTGTTGCCGTGATGTTAACGTTTTATGTTCATAGGGAGCCGTCGACAATCGATACGTCACAAATTTTAGGATTTATTCTTAATGTGCCTACGGATTACAAAATTGGATTCGTGGTGTTACCATTGAAACGAAGACACTGGATTGCGATAAGGAAGATTAACGACCAATACTGGAATCTAGATTCAAAATTGGATTCGCCCCAAAGTATCGGCAATGTAAGAAAATTTTCAGATTTTCCTTTCGGCTATCGCGATATTATGAAATGAAAACTTTACGTTTAAAACTGACAGGGAAGTCAAACTTTAGTTATTTGTTCGACGTGGGAAGAAAAGGGAAGAAATTGCATTGCGGAAGTGTTGTTCACGTCATCCGAGAAAATGCAATTTCCAACATTTTTTTCCGAATTCCCCGAAGTAAACAACATTTTTCACGACAAAGGCTTCCGATGTTTCAGCGAACGGGAGACTATTATATCGCCTGCGTTCTGAAAAGCTCTTTGCTTGTTCGTTCCGTCGTGAATCTCTGTAAACAAATTAAAGATGAGCTTTTCATCGAACTTACAGGCACTCGACAAAACCATTTTCTTAATCAATTTAATAAGATTTCGTGAAAGCGGAACTAAAATTTTCATTAAATTCTATCCCATGTCCGCAAATTCATCGGCAGATTCTACGAGAATTTTTCTAAGCGAAGTCACATTCTGCTTATAACATTATTTGCAACAGCTGGAAATGTGTTATTAAACAGCAAGAGTTAGAGTTTTGACTTGCTAAACATCTTGACCTTGGTTATTTTAGCCGATGAATTTAAAATTACGAAAATTTGCCTCAGTTTAATTAAATTTCAATTATTTCTTTGCTTTGCAGGAAGACAGTCTTATGCAATATTTAAAAACGAGTTGCAAAGCAACGAAAAGGAGCTTTTTATTATTGTTAGTGTTGAAATCGAACAGTCACAGAAGTGGTTAAAACATTCACCAAGTTTATAGTAAACAAAACGAAAAACTGGCCATAAATGGACTAAAAATTTATTTATAAAAATGTGAACAACGTCTCTATGTTAAATCACCGAGTAATTATTTATTTTTACAGTTATTGCTGATGGGATCGTACACACACGTTACAGTAATACTCTTTTTTTGTTCGAAAGTGTTATCAAATAACGACGTTCTGTAATGTAAATGTAATGTTGAAATAAAATCAAAACTGATCCGATGGCCTTTAATAACAGTTCAATTCGAAACCATAATACTACTGAGTCGAACATTTTGCATCCATGCCCGTCGAGGCCTCAAGGTTTTTTAATGGATTTTGAAGGAAGATCGCAAAAATGCTCGTTTAGCCATTGAACCAATTGATTGTTGTTGGCAAAGTAACGCAACAAAAACCATAACATCATCACTTTACAAGGGATTTCAAACCATTATTTAACTAACTAAGCCGAAGTCAATACTTACACGAACATAAAGCTTTCTGTTCTTTGCTCGGGGACTGTACACTATTTTACGTACCGAGAGTGCCGAAGAAAAGGTTCATCGGTTCCATACAATGTGAGTAAAATTTAACTCGCCCAAGCGATTAGCACAAACTGTCGCGTTAAGTTCCATTATCTTTCCCTCAATACTGAACAAATTGCCAAATCAGTAACGCAACGAACCAATGACAACGTCATTGCTAGGAACAAATAGAAAAATTATTCGTCAAACGGCGTGCAACGCAATGAAAGGCCATTTTCTGATAACTATGTAGAGCTGGCTGTTTATTTCTTCTTCTTTATATCTTCAATTTCCTCTTTTAAATTAGTTTTGAATTGTGTCAGAATGCGACGAAGTTTGTCCGGTGACAAATCATTGATACCGCGTTGTTCTGCCACATTTTTAGATCGCAAAAATGCAGCCACTAGTAACTGTGCTGCTCGTCTTATCGGATAACTTTCAGACAGCCGTTGCACCAATTGTTCGTTATTGGCAAAGTAACGTAACAAAAACCTTAACACCATCACTCAACTCTTTGGAAATAGATGCGGCCCTTCTTAAAACGGAGTGTTCTTGTACTTTTTGATGAGCTGTTGCTTGAGGGTCAATTGATTTCGAAGCGTTTCCAAGCGTTGCAATTGTTCTTCGATGTTGTAATCGATACCAGGCAACTGTTTGATTTGATTTCGGGCACTTTCGATGCGCTTTTGCAGCTCCAATACCTGCAACGTAGTTTAACAGAAATAAAATTGCTTTCTCATTTCGGATGTGTTACATAAATAGAATGAAGTGAAACGAAAATAAAAACCGAAATTCTAACCTTTTGACTGCAATCCTGAGATTCTCTTTGTTTCGCTGCGTTGTCGGTGGGATCTTTCTCGATACTGACGTTAAATGAAATTGGATGAATAAATCATTTGCTTTAAAAACACAAACAAAGCAAAAATACGAACCCCCGAATAATATCGTAAATAACTGGCAGAATTTCGATGTCAAGAGTTTCGACTGTCACCGGGTTTGTGGTGTTGTTTGGTTGAGTTTTCTTATCAACGCTAGCGGACGATTCCATATCTAATCTATTAATTTTGATTCGATCATTGGACAGGTCACAGTTAGTTCCTTCGTAGCATTTCCACAAGGGTCAAATATACGAAATATTTTAATAAAAAACCAAATAAAACAAAAATTCACTGTATGTGTTGTCTGTTGAAGCCGTTGAAGCAGAGTGGTATTTTGTTTATGTCATAAATGTTGGTAACAATGATTTCGTAGTAGCGCCAATGAATACTAAGATTCAAAAATATGGGACTCATCAAACGATATTTGCAAACTGGAACATTGTAAAGTACAATGTAAAATTGCTATGCGAAAATGATTAGTTTTGGAAGATATTTTTCTTAGACTCGGTCAAACTTAACAAAAAAAATATTATTTCAAGCTTCTATAAACCTTTAACGGCCAGATTATCGTAGTTTAAAGTAATTAGCCCTCGGATGCTTTTACTCATCTGGATACGAGATATAAAAGTACTTCCCTCATATTGTACTTTATGCGTTTAAAGAGAAGTGACCTCGAAATATTTTTAAATTTCAGTTGTTACTTTGACATTGACATTAGAGAACTTTAGCAAATCACACAATAATGACAAAACCAATAATTTCCAACAATAACGAAAACGATATTGACACGGAAAAATTTTATCATTGTGAATGAGGCGGGATAGGTAAATATGTTCACAAATCATGGTGTGTTATGTGGTGGTAGAATTCAGACTTTAACCAAAATTAAATTCAAAAAGAAAAAATATTTTTTCGGGTGTCTATATAAACTGTGGCAATGCGATAGCTAGTAATTTCGCGCCGCGCATTTTGTATCACAAATGCCGGTATCCCAACTGAGATACACGCATTTTCGTATCAGATATATACCGATTTCCCGACCTAGAAAATGCCGATTTTCGTTTGACTTATACCGGGATACCGGTATCCCAATTGAGATACACGAATTTTGTATCACAGATGCTGGTATCCCAACTAAGATACACGCATTTTGTATATCACAGATGCCGGTCTCTCAACTGAGATACACGCATTTTGTATCAGTGATACCGGTATCCCGAACTGGAAAGTCTCGATTTTCCTTTTATTTATACCGGGATACCGGTATCCCAATTGAGATACACACATTTTGTATCACGGATGCCGGTATCCCAACTGAGATACACGTATTTTGTATCGGATATACCGATATCCCGACCTAGAAAATGTGGATTTTCCTTTGACTTATACCGGGATACCGGTATCCCAATTGAGATACACGCATTTTGTATCAGTGATACAGGTATCCCGAACTAGAAAGTGTGGATTTTCCTTTTATTTATACCGGGATACCGGTATCCCAACTGAGATATACGCATTTTGTATCAGTGATACCGGTATCCCGAACTAGAAAGTGTGTATTTTCCTTTTATTTGTACCGGGATGCCGGTATCCCAACTGAGATACACGCATTTTGTATCAGTGATACCGGTATCCCGAACTAGAAAGTGTGGATTTTCCTTTTATTTGTACCGGGATACCGGTATCCCAATTTAGATACACGCATTTTGTATCACAGATGCCGGTATCCCAATTGAGATACACGCATTTTGTATCACAGATGCCGGTATCCCAATTGAGATACACGCATTTTGTATCACGGATGCCGGTATCCCAACTGAGATACACACATTTTCGTATCAGAGATACCGGTATCCCGACCTAGAAAATGTGGATTTTCCTTTTAGTTATACCGGGAGACCGGTATCCCAACTGAGATACACGCATTTTTTATCACTGATGCCGGTATCCCAACCAAGATACACGCATTTTCGTATCAGAGTTACCGGTATCCCATACGGCAGTGTATAGAAAAGTTCAACCCGAAAGATTATATTTTTCTATTTGAATTTAATTTTTGTTAAAGTACTTTCACAAGAAAGTTGGAATTCTACCACTACGTAACACACCATGATTTGTGAACAACTGGCCTCATTCACAATGATAAAATTTTTCCGTGTCAATATCGTTTTCGTTATTGTTGGAAATTATTGGTTTTGTCATTATTGTGTGATTTGCTAAAGTTCTCTATTTAAACAACTGTGAAAACACAAACGGCAACGATTTCATACACAGCCGCATGCGATTGTTCATACAAATGTTGATGAAGTTGTGTCCATATGAATGAAATTTGACAATTCTTATGTCCTTGGAACCTAGGTTCATTCAGAATTTTGCTTTAACTAACAGGTAACTAAAACATCAAAAAGTTAGGGAAATTAGTATCCGATTTCGTTCCACTAACTGTAAACCCGAACTTTGACAGCATGAACGACAACAATTGCATCCACAGAGATGAACTAAGCCTAAATGTCAAAGAAGTTCTTTGTAAATTATTCGTTAAAATTTTCGTCAACCTGAAAGTTGAGGTTAAGTTGCCTTCTGTGGATGAAATTTGACATTTCAAAATGACCCTGGAACAAACCTATAGACCGTTAGGATCAAAGCTAGAGTTCCGAAGACCAAATTATAACTTGTCTTGGGGTACTTGTCATTGCCTTAAAATAACTGGTCTAAATTATGTTTCCTTTCTCATAATAACAGTTTATGGCTCCTCAAGATTGATCCATTTAAAATTACGAAAAATGTCATGCACTACGCTGACTACGCTAGAGTAATATTAAGTTTTCTTAGGTAAACAGGTGCTTTCACTTTTCAATTACATTTTTTCTTGTTTTTCTACGGCTAGAAATCAAAGTTAGAACTCAAAGATTGAAAAAGGACTCGAAAGTTTTTTTTTAAAGATTTTGTTTCAAATGTTTGTAAAATCTTTAAAATAATTTTGGTTGTTTCGGTGACTTTATGACGAAAATGAGCAACGATCGTCCAATATCAACACTATTTTAGTAAACAATAATCCAAAAAAATCCCGACCATGTGTTATAAGAGAAGAGTGTTTAAAATGTCATATCATCAGCGGATGCAATTGCTGTTTCAGCATTATTATTACCGTTACTGACCAAAGTTTGAGGTCCTAATGTGTGCTGAATAAACGAACTTGTTCAAACGAATGGTAACAACCATTCGACAATCAAACTCATTGAACTGAGGTCGCTGTAAGTTTAACTTACCATCACCATCGTACAAGAAACAGCATGGCTTTGCCATACAAACTTAACCGACAACAACTTAAATGCTCTCCGTTTCCATGGTAAAAGTTACGGCTGTATTGTAAAAGAGATACCTTGCGCTCTCGCACCACTTTCAAAGCGGTGTTTGCAGAAAGTGTTGTTCAGTTTGTTTGAGAATGTCGGTCTAAATGGTGGTATCTACGGTCGGTCGTACAATACAAGTGTGAGAAAGTGAATGTTGGCTGTTCTTTTTTGATAGAATTAATCCGTTAAACAGTATAAAGAACTATAAAGGACAGTCTGTTAATTAAAGTGATCGTGTTTTGTGCAAGGAAATAAATTAAATTACAGAAAATTAAGTGAATTTAGTGACGAAATAGAAGGAATATAGCAGGTGTAAATGTATTCTTTTGTGCAGTGGATAATCACACAATATAAATGGTAAAAATTATACACAAACACAAAGTCATCGAATCAAAATTACCTGTTCTGTATTATATATGTCCGTTTCTTCTCTACGTTATAAGCAACTTTTCTTATAACTGAATTATACACAATCCACACAATCAAATATAATACGCGCCGTGTGTTTGCTACAGTATATTGGAGATACAAAACCTAGAGAAACAACAAACGTCTCGAGTCATTGCACCTTAAGATCTGTGTCGAGTTTTACAAATGATTGGATCAACTTAACTTTTCAATGTGAGTTCAAGCAAATAATAATATTTGTAATTTCATTTAAATTTAATAATTTTTTTTCGTTGCTTTTGCTGCATTTCCGAACCAATAAATATATATTATAACCACGGATGGTCTGCTCGAAATGAATAAATAATTTGCATACATATTTGGGGAGCATATAAGTTTCGGGTGCTTCCCTGTACTTTTAACGTTTTGTATATCAACTCTCGAACTTAACATGAATGTTTGCATACGAAATGTTGTTAGTGGTACAACACATTGCCGGCTTGGAAAATCGATAATATTTGTCTATTGTATGAATCATACTTTCCCTTCTATTCATGTGCAACAAGGAATTATTTATACATGAGCGTATGTATCGAGGGGTGGTTTAAAGAAAGAAAATGCTGTGCAAATCTGATTGTTAGTCGAATTGATCTGTACGTTGTGTGTATATTCTTATACGAAAAATATTTTTTGTTTGAATATATTCTCGGCTGTATTTCGGTACAACACAACTATCATAAAACAACAATATTTTGTTGTACAGTACAATGGCATGGTTTTATATTAGGAAGAAAAGTAAATTGCATGTATGTTGTATAAACCAATAAACCATCATATCGAAGTGGTTGATGTGAATCAGAAATGATGATGACGATAATTTAGGAAAATTGGTTGATTTATTTTGTTTATTGTTTATTACATCGATCAAAATGAAATTGAGTTGATTGGAAAGGGAAGTTAAATATTTGCAAAATTATTCCAATTTAATTTGCAGTTTGTTTGCGAATTAACGAATTCATTTTCATCGGATACTACTGGTATATACATACAGTCTACACTTTAATTCGGTTCGATTACACATAACGAGAGAACATTGAATATTGAAATTGAACAACGATTTAACTACTTCGAGAAGCCAGAGGCTATTATTTTTGCTATCGTGATAGGTTCATTAAATAAAAACTTGAAACCAGACTTCGTAATGGTTTCGTTGACTACTGGTCAGTGACCGTCGCTCTTATGATTTAAAAACCATTTCTATCCGTCTTTGCCATACTGGAGTTAAGGGATAGTTTTAGGAATTATTGGGATTATTTTGGGTTTATTCCAGAGATTTCATATGTTAAAAACTTGCGATAGTCTGTATTCCTGCGGACTTGCCAAGTTGGAAAATATTGCGATATCAACTTCATGATGCGTGACTCCAACAACGAGTTCCGTTTTCAGACGAACGAAATATATATTTGTAACTGTCTGCTTTGGCAAAAGTAAATATTGATGCTGCGTACGTGTGTTAATGGGGTCTCACAAAATTAGCAATAATTTAGTTACTACAACGATTCGCTAAGATGGACGCGATTGACAATATCTAAAAAAACAATATTTTTTGTAAAACGATCGGAACACTCCATTAACTGGTGTTAGATCCGTTAAAATTTATTAGCCTATCAGAAATCCCTCCCTCATACAACAAAACCAACGAAAATATTTTGATATTATAATCCGGTAGGTGTCAGGTATTAGGTAACTTTCATCTCTTTTTATAAAATCTAAATAATATTCTGATTAGCATAAGAATTCATACAAATACGGGTGTATATGTAGGTAGGTGCAGAGTTAACTGTTTCTCAGTTTCTCACAATTAAATATTTCGGCTGAAACTTAGGCTTTTGAAATTTATTTTTTAACTGATAAGCCTTCAAGCGAATCGAGTGAACTTATGATCCTATATATGATGAGTACAATAATGTCTTAAGGGCGGTAATGTTGCTGAAAATCATGTTTTTAGAAGTTCAAAATTCTTATTAGAAAGCCGATTCAATAGTATATTACTTCCGAGGTTCCAAGTTGTGTATTTGATAAGTAGGGTGTTACAGCCCGACCCGAAGGGGAGGGCTGTATTCCCCACTTGTCAAATAACAACTTGGAACCTCGTAAGTACAATGCTTTACGTGATTAGGCAATGTAAATGAAAATGAAACATGTCGTAACACGTAAAATACTTTATGAAAACAATCTGCTAAAAGTGGAAGCTAAGCTGCGGGTACATAAAGAGAAGACATGATTTGCAAAATTCTTTCAGCAATTCAAGGGATTACACGACGGATTGTACAAATGATCCAAAATCATTTAATCTTGTGATCATTTAAAAACATTTCCAACTTTGCAAAGCGTCGTTCATTAATTATTTCCATACAAATTTGTCAAATGAAAATCGCACATATTCATTTTAAATCCCAATATCAAAGGACACTTCAATCAATCAATTTATTTTATCCTCTCTCGCTTCCTGTGAACAGCACAGTTCATTTCGTTGATTCAAAATCGCTCCAGTAATTTGAAACGACATTTCCTTTAAATTTATTAAAGTAGCGTGAGTAAACATAAAAAATATGAACGAGGCGTGTATGTTGTACGTGTTATTTGTATCCATTTGTGAAGTTCGATTATCTATTGAATTAATTTCACTTTGTTTCATCTGCGTGGAAGTAATACTGCCGTGATTAGAATATAATGTAATCGGCATACCATACTCACCTTTTATCTACCCACAATACGATACTAATTTTGCCATACCTAAATTTTATCATTTTCATATTGAAGCAAACAGTTTTCCGCTTACCGCGTTCAATTTACATCCCATCAAATTTTCTGGATTGCTGTACACGCGCCGAACAACACCGGTCCCCCATATTTACTGTCATTAGATAAAAGATGATTTTGTGTACGAAGTACACTTCTGAATTTGCATATTGAAACTGGCGTATCGGATAGATACATTAAAGTAGAACCAACGGATTCTGCGTTTATTAGCGGGGAAAAAGGGACATTCATTTCTCTTGTAATGAATAATATAAGAGGGTCGGCCGATTTTGCGATATCATCGCTTTTCCATACACAAATGTAATAAGAATAAGCGGATTAAAAGTATGATTTGTATATTTGTATAGAACTTGAAAATTTCAACAATTTTCTTCTTTTATTTATACTGAAATTTCAAATTTGTATACTTCTATTACACACACCACCCCCGACGCAATGATAATTTAATCATTTTGCATAAATAAATTGTTTTACTTAAAGCTGTTTGATGGAATTTAATGGTATTGTCTCTCTATCGCCAAACAATCTTTTGTTCGGTGATGCGAAATAAAACATAAAAACAAATTACCCATAGCACATAATCAAGGGAAGGAAAGGTCAAATTAATTTTATTAACGAGAGACTTTCGTTAATTTCTTTGCGGATAATTTTCCTAAGCCATGGTGGAATGGACAATCTATTGCGTTAAAATCTCTAATCGAGAGCCATTTCTTTTATTACCCTTGACGATGAGAACTATCTTGTTAATTGTACTATTGACATTACGAAAACAAACGGAAACTGGTGGTAATAAAGTTTCATTCTCTCTTTCATTTTTGTTCGTATTGTTTGGAGATTAGCTAATAAACATTTAAGCTAATAATGAAAGCTAATCTCGAGTTCGTTGGTTTTATTACTGTTAATCATAAGTTAATGAGCAAAGTTCAATAAAAGATTCAATCGTCTACAATCATAAAATTTTGAATCACTAGATCTATGTTGCAACCGCAGCGCAATCTTTTATTCACTTGCTTAATTTTAACGAACCGAACAAGTAAAAATCTCATAAAACAAGTTAGTTTGTTGCTAAAGTGGTTATTTGCTGATAATAATTACTACAACTAACATTGCTGATGCTGACTCAATGCGTTGTAAAAGAGAAAATAGAACACCTTAACTTTACATCCTTTACCATCTTTCTACAATTTAACATCGTTTGACTATGTTCTACCTTCTTAATGAAGTAAATTTGGTTAAGTCCACAACGAGATTAAGGTAGAAACTTTTATTGGACGTTTCTTCAAGTTGCAAATATCATTCACTTAACATAATAGCTTTGAAATATTAGATTAGGTGAATGTGGAGCACTATGTGTTTCTTGTTCTACAGTTCTACTCAAATGCAAAATCAGGTAAGTACTTCACAGTTTAAGAAATATTTGTGGCTGTGGGGAGAAACTTATGAACTTCAAAAAAATAACGAAGTCCTGTTGGCTGCATTGTTGATTACTTGATTTTCCTCTTCGACTTTACGTCTAAAACTGCGCGCCCAATTGTATTTCCTGTTCAATTAATTTACCTTTTAACTTATTTGAGCTCATCGTTAAATTGAAGAGCAATTCAAACGCTCCATTTACCTCCAACAATAAACTTACTCAATTCACTGACTTCTCCGTCAAAACCTCTAAAAAAGCTCATTTATCATTTTGTAACTTTGATACAGTTGAACTCACTATCGAGGAATACAAATTCAAACCAATTCTACTTTATCTTGTTTGCTAAAGCCACATTCGAAAAGAAAATTTATATTGTGATCAAGTACAACATCGTTTTCTATGAATGAAAATTGATGATTTCACACTTGAATTTCAATCTTGTTTGTATATCAACCCAATATTGTATTTTATTATGTTTCGTCTATGTTAAACATTCGACTATAGTTGGTTTGATTTCAATTTTTCAGCGGAAAATCAATTTGGTGTTGGTTTGTCTACGAACAGAAGGGGTGGAAAAGTTTACATTCGTGTAAAATGTGTATGCAAACACAAACAACAATAGCATTGATTCGATGAATGCAAACAAAATGATATTTCCGTTATATTTAATGTACTTGTTGGTGATTAGTTTCCGAGTAAATTATAAAATGTACGAAAAACCGCAATGGCTATAAAACTTTTTGAATCGGGGATTAAACATTATTTCGAATTATTATGAGTGGAATTTTGATTAATCCCTCAGCTATGGAGCTTTGTTTATGGATCGGACGAGCAAAAACTGAAATTATATTCAATATTTTAGCAGTTTATGCTGCAATGAGCATAAAGCATAAATGAGAAATTCAGCACGATTTTAAGCATCACTGAATTTTGAAAAACTCATCAACCGCTGTAGAGTAATCTTACGAATATAATGATTCCCAAATGCAATTGATGGGGTTAGTTAATTGAAACAGAAACACAAGTTATAATAAGAACAATTATTTTGATTACGTACAAAGGTGATATCGAACATTCCGAACGTCTTACCAGATAATAATATTAAACTCCAAAGTTTTGGTATTAAAAATCACTACAGAAAATCACTAAAGCGTATTTGGTGTGGAGAATACCCTGCGTGTACCTACTTATGAGACATTTATCTAAACCGTAAAACCATAACCTTTGAACTCACCAAGATAAATGTAAAATAATAAACGGAATTACTCTAAGAGTGAACTAAACAATGCTCTGACTAAAGTAAGTTAAAAGGAGCTTTGTTCGCTGTAATAATAACTTTATTTTGCTAGAACTGCATATAAAAGTTTACGAACACGTTAAAATTTCGAACATAAATTTCTAAAGTTCTTGAACAATTTAAATGATAATTCACCTAAAGATCCTTTTAAGCAATCAAACATAGATGAACATTTATGAATATCTAATCCACAGTTAGAAAATACCTATAAAATTATCAGAAAATGCTGCGATTCAACTATTTTACCTTGCACATAAAATTTCATAATAAAATCTACAGCCAAAGTGTACCGTATTCAAATGGAGTGTAAACGTTATAATGCATATAATATTCCTCTTTCATAATGACTGGTTATATAAAAGTAAACTATTCATGGCTTGGGTGAAATGTTAAAATAATGATTTAATGAACTCGAACGCAATTTCGATGTGGGACAATTTGCAGAATAAACTTCTTCTTTTTTTCTGCCGTAACATCAGTTACTGATGCTGAGAATATAGTCGTTTCGGTATGGAACTTTTAATATTTTATGTTTTATTTAGATATGCGAAAATAATTTATTAATGATATTGTACATGCCATTTCGATATAGTTAGTTAAATATGTACGTGAGTTATTAACAGCTATTAAGGCATAATTACAGTGACTTGTAAAAATTTACGCGGTTGACGAAGCTTGACGAATTAATAGATTTATAAAAAAATTAATATTAAAGAAATTGTTATAATTTCTATAAGAAACCAGAGTAAATGAATGAAGACACTTATGTGGTCGTTTAATGTTTATGCGCTTATACCTCTCGTAATAATACAGACTGATAAACATTATTGATTGTGTTAGGATATTGTGGTTTTCATACTTTTAAATGAGCTCTTACTTTTTAAATAAAACCATTCTTGCAAGTCATGAGACTGAGGCGAAATAAATTCATTTTTGCTCCGTTATTTATTAAATCATTTTTGTAAGTGCCTCGAGCTGTCCATATCTATCGATTTGTCGTATTATATTGTTAACATTCCATGTAGAAAGTCGACGTCTTTCTTTGGCAATTTTAAAGTTGTATTTTTTGTCAATACAAAACTTTGTTTCTACAATATTGGCTTATGAATTTTTATTTAATATTGACAACACCAGGTTTATATTTGTGATATTTGTTCCACAATCTGTAGTCAATGTGAAAGGAGATATAATCAATGTTAAGTTGTTCCATTCTATAGGTACGAAACATACATGGTTCTACGATGTACGTTTTAACGATAGAAATTCTTTAGAATCTGATCTAACATTTCAGTCAGGACTGGGTGATACGTTGAACTTATTAAATAAATTTACTCGCTTCTCGTTTCTAAAACGAAAAAAATCACGTTTCTCAGAGCCGGTCACACTGCTTCAACCAAATGTATTTTCTATTGAAAGCTACCACATTCGTGGTCGGAATTGCGGTCGCACATTTTTCAAAAAGGATTCTAATGGAAAGATATCATCAAAAGTAAACTAAAAACCCGCATTTAAAAATAGCCCTAATGTATGCTTTTCAGCAAAGCACCGATGCCTCTTAACAAAATTTTCATAAACTGCTCAGTTTTCTCAGAGCTGGTCGAACTGCTACAGCCAAATCTATTTTCTGTTAAAAGCTAACACATTCATGGTCGTTATTGAAGTCGTACATTTTTGAAAAAGGATTCTGGTGGATTATTGTAAAAAATTCTTTGCTTTCACTTCTGCCTAAGGTTCTTTGTGCTACTACTGTTACTTACACTATACGTGGGAAAATACCAGTCTACACATTCGATAATTAAATGAAATTACATTCATGCTTTTTAAGCTCAAATGATATGATTTTGTGCAGTTAAATTAATAATCTAATTCATTTTTCGTATGGAAGAACACCAACCTATTAATTACAAAATGTACTCGTCTAATTTACATACGGCCGTTAAAAGAATTCCGTTACGCTATCTTGAGTTTGCAATACAAAACACACATAAAAGAAACTTTTGTTTTCGAATACGATTTAGCAATTCCCATCTCTCATAACTTCACTTTAAGTTCTACCTACATGCATGGTGTTGTAGGCTCTAGCAATATATTTTACTTAAAAACGAATTTTTGATAACTTAAGTGAGTATGAAATTAATTTAAACCCAAAAAATTTTCAGACAATTACCCAATTGCTTAACTAAATAAATTAAGCTTTCCCCGGTCATAACGAAGCAGAAACTGTATTTTCATTCTAAAATTTCTCGGGAATACTTTTTCTGTCATCCGATTGTTGCACTACACAATGAATGCAAATTGTGTTTACATCCAAGCTATTAGTTGCGCACAGACATCTTAATACGGTAGTATTATTCAGTGAAAATATCAATTTCGTATTCATTGTCATGTACAAGTAAATTGTTCAACAAACAGAAAACTTAGTAAAACAAAAAATGCTCTAGCCAAACTGACTGCTATATATCCAATTATAAGGTCTCTCATGTCATTGTTTTATGAAGTTTTTACTCATGCAAAGCATATACAATGCCTTATATTTGTGAGCGATTCAAATCCATAAAATGAAATGTCCGTTTCGAGGATAATAAATTTTTTTCAGCTTCATAAGTCCATAAAACTTTGCCTTTTGTCGAGAATTTTCGAACATTTTGAATAAATGTTTGGGCAAGAGATAGAGAAAATAAATTCGTTAAATTGTGACTTTTATTTAAAAAATCATTTCCATGAAACTAATGGAATGAACCACTTGAATAATCTTAACACACTGTAGATACATTATGTCTGAATTCACGAACACTTTCCTGCAATATAAATGTAAACGACGAGTCTTTTTGTCGATAGTTGGTGATGTTGTTGTTGTAATTCTATGTAAATCTTTTAGCAGACAGATTATTAACTATTCTTTAGGTTTTCATTGGCTTATCCATTTTTGGGGGAATTCGAGGAAAATTATATGAAAATAAAATTTATGGGTGCGTTGCGTATACACATACACTTAATACTTATTGAATAGAACAGTAACATTGCATGTCTATGATTTTCGTTTCCCCGAAAATTTGGATAACGGAAATTAAGTTATAATATTTCTTATAAGTAATTTGCTAGAACAATAATGCGATTTGAAAAGAATACAATTACGACAGCGGCAGGTTTCATGAAATATCAATTAAGTTGAGGCAGGAAAGCCATTTAGAAACATTTTGTACGATCACGATATATGTCATGTATGAAAATTTATTTGATTGGTGATTCATTATATATTAGATTAATGTTAGATTTTACCGTCTGATTTTCTAACTCGAATGAATAAGTTTAAACTAGACAAAAAAGGGTGTACCGAGTTGTGATTTTCAGCTCGAAAGTGATGCCGTAATTTCTGAAGAAAGGCGTAAAAATTGAATGACTAATGCAATCATGGAAATCAATTACTTAGATTCATGTGTGTACAAACCTGAGCAAAGGAAAATACTTTGACACGAAAGTTAAACTCAAGTTGTGATTTCTTTTTTAATGTTTCACTCTAAAACGTGAGGTGTAGTTAACTTTACTTCACGGCGTCAAAACTTTACCTCGCGTTTCTGAGTAAAATACCTTACTTGGCAATTAGACATATGATGGAAATGACTTCTTGTGTGAGTCTGTCCCCCTCGGATTTTTAAACGTCACACAAAAAGTGCCATTTCCCGCCATTTCCATCATAATGTACGTAATGTGTTATTAATATTCTAGCAACTTGACTTCAGTAGAGAACATCAAACTTCGAAATCAAATTGTTTAAACAAAACTTTTAACATAAATAGAAACAATTTCTACCGATCCAGGTTGGCTACCTAACTATTGGTATGAAACATGTGTAGTGTTCCACTTCGATACACGCATCAGATATTGTACTTAAGACCAAATATCTGTTTGGGAATTGTGGAGCATTTATTCTTTCAAAGAATTTTCTTTAGACCCGCTTCAATTGACGGCTTTGCAAGTATATGGCTAATTCCAGCAGCTATCCACATTATTCTGTGAAGTTCATCAGAATTCTTTTCTTCTTCTGTACAATTCCATTAAATTTTGTAAAATTCTGAGAAGTAATCTGGATATCTGCTAAAATTAGCCATATACACCGTGATTCATACTAGCATCATTGGGCGGTTTAATTTTCAGTATAACTTTATCAAAAGAAAATCCGAATGAGCTAAACTGGGAGGAGAAAGTCTTTGCCAAATATTTCGCAGATCACAGTGGCTTGAAACTGAATAATCATCATTCGTCAAGTTACATTGTAATTTACCATTTCGACATACCTTACTGTTTCACTTGAACAGAAGCATTCTTGCTAAAGTTGCATACCAGAAGTTTTGGAATATAAATCCGTTAAAACTTTATTCATTTCACCGTTTAATTTAAACAGATCGCATAACATGTAGGAAATCAATAATCCCAGCATTTGTAAAACATCTAAACCTCATCAGTGAGCTACATTACAAAGTCACGTAGCAAAAAAAGGAAGAAGAAAAATCAGGACTCATTAGTCACCACTTACAATTCTTCATAAAAATCAAATCAACTCTTATGTCACATACTAAAACCAACTCATACCATCATTCACTACTGAATCTCTTTACTTGAAATCATTCAGCAGTTTTTCCAACACTAATTGAAGAGATGCTACAATTAACTTCGCTTTCTGGTGGAATGGAAGTGTCACAGTATATACACGCACGTTTTATATGCTTTTTTAGTATTATAACCTAATTGTATAACGAATCTACAAATTACACGATAAATTTCAAAAATAATTACGCCAAGACTCGTAATATTTGAGTAACACCATACCATCCATTCTCATGTATTTTCACAGTTTTTACAACAAACTCGAGTAAATGTAATGAAGGGTGGTAGCTTTCGGGATGGAAAAATCAGTTGGTATGAAAACTTTACACTTATTTTTTTAGGGCGACTGTGACTCATTTCGCTGAGTATATCTTTATGGCCGTACACACATATATATAGAACACCGATGTCGGAATAAAGTATGAACATTTCCATATAAACCATGGTATCCCGTATATGTATTTCGTCCATGTGTACATACATATATACTCTACGCACATGGTAGGTACGAGTTTTTCGTATATTTGTGGAATTATTTACTTGGATATACGTTATTTAGTGGGTAGGGTGGCGTGTAAAGTGTATTATAAAGTGTACCAAGAGGAATGGAGAAGTGCTAAGTTTTATCTCGTTTCTGTCCATTAACATAAATGGAACATTTTTCAAGCGGCTGTCTCTTTTCAACAGATTCATTCATTCATTCATTTATGGATGTTTTACCACTTACAAATGCATGTTTCAGGGGGTGAAATAGAATTAATGTTGAAACAGAAGGTTTGCGTTCTATATATGTAGTCGTGCACGTTGATGGGTTTTGTGTGTTGTGATGGTCATGATCGAATTTTTGTTGTAAATCAAACAAAATGTGGTATGCTCTACTCATATTATTGCATAAAACAAGGCATGAAATATATTCGATGAACATATGGTTAATGGTTGATTCTAAAAGTCATTCATTTCTCATTCAATGATGGAAATGTTCTGGATAATGAAAAAATCTCTATATGCACGGAAATAGTTTTCCTCAACTGAACATATTTAGGCCAATGGGTGTCCAGTTGAACGAAGGATGAAAGGATTATTTTTCCTGTGACTATGTCCTAGTTTATAGCGGGTATATTGTGATGTTGTAAAGCCATTGGACGTTAACAATATTTGAAAAAAATATCTCTCGACTTCAGAGTAGAGCTGTTCAATAATAAACTCTAGCTTCAGTTCGAACGCAATCATGCATGTGCAAATATAAACTTTGAATAGAGTGACCCATGCGAAAAAAAATGATGAAATCTTGGCCCAAAATCTTTAGAAGATTTTATAAGAGAACTTACCAAAATATTAATTTTGATCTGTCTATACCGTGTACGTTTACCGAGACAGTCAACGTCAGTGAAATTTAGTCATGAAGTTGGGTTAGCTGTTTTTCAGATGGCCCACTCAAGCAAACAAATAAGTCTTTATACTGGTGATATAGTTGCACGCACGCCCATAGTAGCTGTAAAACCTTATAAAGACGTATGAGCAGTTTTGTTTGTATAAGTGGGCCAGCTGAAAAACAGTTGAAACAAATTTATATCAAAATTTCATTGACGTTTACTGCATCTTTAATAATCAAATCGAACAATGATTGAAGCTGGGATTACTTTAAACTTCTTAGGATTGTATCGGTAAGAGCAATAGAGAAGAGGGTTCGGGCATAGTTTATTGGCACAAGTATACTTTTTTGATCGAGAGTCTCTCTATTCAAACCTAAACCAGTTTTATATCAACTTTTGGTGGATTCTTTCCTCTCGGGGTGTAACATAACGATTATTTTTTTCTCTTTTTTGAAATAGATTAAAGTGCAAATAAGAAATGATTGTAAAAATCCTATACATAATATGCAATGAATGGAATGAACGCTGCATTCGAATATATGATGTCACTGCAAAATAGTTCTGACTATAAAATTTGTCCCGTAGAGTGTATAATATTATACTTGTATCGTCAATGTATCGAGTATGTGTATGAAAACCATTCTAATCTCGATACGATGGAGAACAATTGCGACAAAAGTTGAGTGGAATCATCAAAAAAGGCAATTTTTCCCATAGCAAAACTCATTGAAAAAGTTGCTTATTCAACGTAAATTTTAAAAAGCTTTAAACTCGACTCATATTCGATACAATTCCATAAAATAATGTCGTTGAAGTGCACCTGTACGTTCAATGCAACTCTTTGATAACTTTTCTGCAACATAATAATACTTGACGAGAACGAACAGTAAGTGTCGTATGTCATTTTTATTTAATGAAAAATGCAGACAAAGTAAAGAGTAACCTAAGATGTATCTGAAAAACTTGCTGTTGTTCAAGTCAAAAGAAAAAAAAAACTCTTTTGCTGCAAAATAAAAAAGTCTTTCTCTTCAAAGCAAGCAAAAAAACTTTGTTTTTCAAGTGAGCCTTAAATGAAATGTTTTACAAGTACTTCCTTGTGGTTTTGGTATGGTGTTTATTGTAGCAAAGTTGTTGCTGTTTTTTTTCCTTCGTACTCCTATTTTAGCTGATGAAGAATTCGTTTTCTATTTCTGTTTGCAATTGTAATCGTTGAAGTGGGTATCATACTGTGGGCAATGGACATTGTTAATCAATATCTCAGCGGTAAGTCAGCGAATGTAGTCAATTATAAATGGCTTACACCACGGCGTTTACCAAGTGATGTAAAATACATGTAAAAAAGGATAATTTAAATAAATTGCATTATGTCTTGAATTTAGTTTTCTGGTGAATGCGCATCGTATAGAATGAAATTTATTATCGTAGCCTTTGCAACCGTTCTCAACTGGTTCGTTCGTTAGTGGGTATATCACGTAAAAAATTGAAGGTCAAAATAATATCATGTTACCAATATGTGGGTCTTCTCCAATGTCTTATACGCCCGTTTACAAAATTAATATTTTTTTTAACTCAAATTACTCGTTCAATAAATGCTACAAAATTCCAATTAATATTCAAACCATAACTTTCAACAAATTTCACAGAAAATTCAATTTACGTTCGTTTATTGATTAAAGGAAATTCCTTCAGCTTCAATATTGTATTCAATGTGCATCGCTTTTCTCTAGGAAAGAAGTTAATTAAACAGAGAAATGTAACAGTTTTTATAAGACATCCGATTGCTCAACTGAACATTTCAATTGGAAATATGTCTCCGGTGCTTAATTTTCAAATTCCAATAGAACCATTCCAATTAAGAAATATCTTTCGTTTCATTCCAATCCGAAACTAGAATAGGGAAATAGAGCAAATCTCTTGAATTATGCTCGGTTAAATTATTATTCAGCACTTGTCGGAGTCAGATATCGACTTATGTTTTACCCAGTTCGTTTTATTACTCAGATTGTAATTACTAAAAAAAAACTTTGATAGACAATTCGATTAAAGCGAAAGGCTGAAAAGTTTTTTTATTATGGACTATTGGCAAAAAAAAGAGATCAATAAGTTCATCAAAGATCACTTTAAAATTAAGAACGTAAATGCGAGCACATTATTCCTGTAAACATTATGTAATTTACAAACAAAATCAGCGTATTCTTCTCATAAATGGAGTTTTTATGACTGTAATTAGAATGTAATGATTTGTTTTTTATGTCTAAGTCAATCAACAATTCAACAAATAATTTTTTTAAATTCTGTTCTCCGACTTCTATCTCATATTTAATTCAAATATTATTGTAATAATTTGAGTTGTGAATAATATGACTTGTGTGTGGCCATCCGGTCCATTAGAATATAATGTCTTATGAAATACATAGTTTATGAAACCATATCACAAGACGCACTTAACGCCGAATACATAGTTTTAGAAATCAATTAAAAAGAAGCATTAGCCGCCGAGTAGGTTTCGATCATTTAAGAAATTTTTCTATAAAACCCTAATTAGAACGGTAGTTTTTAATGATTGCAGAACATAGCAATTATCAAAACATAAAACTAAGACATTACGTATTCCTACTGGTATATCCGCGATTAAATTTATATATCGTCATAAAAGTGCATTTCCGACGTGAGCATGTTATATACAAATTTTTTAACGAGATTTCTTCATATATATTTGTATATAAAAGCATTATGTATAAAACGAAGATGCACAAGAATGATAGAAAAAGGGCAAAAATAAAATTTCTTTTTTATTATTTGAAAATTTTTATAATATTTTTGCATTCCATCAGCAAGATGTGCAGTTACGTAAAACCAGTTTTACTCACCACTGTAGCGTTTACATATACGTATTGAATATTGTGGATACATTTTTATAAATATAAAAGTTTGCTACACAAATTGATATTGAAATAGAAGTTTCACATTTAATATTCATAAAAATATTTACTTTATCGGTAAATTCATTTTTAGAATATAGATATTGGCATTATGTAGCCGAAGCTGCTGACGTAACACTTAAATCGCAAGTGCAAAACACGATTTATGGTGCAGCCAGGTAGTCAGGTTTTCTCACAAAAGATCTGACTGGAGAAAGTTTTTAACGCCAATATTTCACCTGAAAACTATACACTTTTACTGTTTTAATTGAATGACTGTGGCTGTATGCAAGTGAGTTGAATTTTTTGAAGTTGATTAACATTCTTTTTGCTATTTAGTCCCCTTGCAAAAGGTTTACTAAAACAATCCAACTTTGAAAAATGTCTGCTCTAACCGGACAAACGTTTAGTGGATATATGTACAAATGAAACAATCCTTTTTCACCATAATTCCGGCCAAATTTATTTAATTACACCAGTCCAACGCAAACGAAAATATCCTCAACATGCATGGGGTGGATATGTTAGATCAAATAATTTTGCTAACACAACGTATTTATCTTGATGAAACTAATTTCGGCAAGAGCTCAATTTACCCGAAAGGCCCATCAGCACAACCTACACCCACATATATGTAGTTTCAGTTTGACCTTAACGAGCAATATAATGTACCGTTTAATATCAAAAGGCCATTAAACTAATTTATCACCTACATTGAAATTTTCCATATCAAAAAACTAATATAAAATTCAAATTGAAAACCTGAATGTCTACACGCAATTTTCTTGAGGTTCCTAGAATAAAAGTGTGGATTTTTATACAAATAATAACAAAAACGAAATGAAACAACGAAAAAAATGGGTATAACTTGCACACATATAGGATACAACAACAACAACAACAAAAAAATATGATACGTACAGAAATATCACGTATATGTAGGGGTTTCATGTGATACCGTCATTAAGTCGATTGACTTCTACCGGAGTGAGGTTCGCGTATAAACCTTTAAATTACATTCCTTTATTTCGTACGATTTTACATATATTTATGTAAACCTCTTACTCCATGTTGTTTTATGAGACGAGAAATTTAACACAATAAAAAAACATGATATTCTACCTGGTTTCAGTATAAATGTTTTGAAATTTCTGTTGGGTTTGAGGCATATATGACTGTGTGTAGCCAAAGCTAAAGTATTTTATATCTAGAGATGTTTATTGTATACATGTTTTCTTATACAATGTTGTACTAGGTTTTGATAGCGTTGGCTAATTATTACAAGTTGGGACATAATATGCGAACATGAGAACGTGTTAAGCAAATATTCCCAGTGTTTGCAATAGTAATCATTTTAGGTGGCATAACGAGTTCTTGGAGACACTTTATTTTATTTAACATAATCTTGGTACAACCACAGAGTGCTTCAGTTTAGTCGCATAAAGTTTATGTGGTATAGGACATCGCATAATCGTATATAGTTAAACACCAACCCAGAATTAAACTTAACAAAAGTTCGTATTGATCGTAGTTTTATTGAACTTATTAATTTAAGTCTAAAACTTATATCCTTTAATATTTGTTCATTTATAAATTCAATTAATTCTGCAGCAGCAGAGCATTTATTGATTGATTTTAAAATTTAGTTTTTCCAACTGTCTAAGATATTCCCATATTTTCTATGTAAATAATGATGCTGACATTTTCCATCCTTTTATCATTCAAATTTAATCGCATAAGTACTCTCACAACTCCACTTTAATTGCATCAGAGCTGCTGTAAAATCTACGAACTTCTTATTTTCAATTTAATGGGATGCGTTGCGTTTCAGTCGCTTTAATTCTACACTCAACAGTGTAGAAACTGCTCCACCAGCCACACTCAATCAACTACAATCATCATTATTGAAAACATGATAGGGAAAAGTTTTTTTTCTCCGTACGGAAAAAAAACTTAATTCTCATGAAGATAGAAGTTTAGTTCAGAATTTTTTTCAGTTTAATGATGAACTTTGTCGAGTTTCGCAAGTAAATTTTTTATTTTAAATTCGTATTTGGTCTTTGGCGACATCTCGAGCTTTTATTACATTTAGGTTTTGAAGATGATTTCGTTTGCTTCCAAAGTAGAACAGAACTGTTAACGATAAAGACGTTATTGTCAATAAAATATTACTCACACTACCCAAACAACCCTTAGTTTACCGTTCATATGAAAATTCATTTTGCAGAAGGAACAAGAAAATGTACTACAAATAATTATATCCACGTTAGCACCAACACACACTATCCTCTCAAATTACAACAGACAAAAGCAATCCATACAAAAGTTCCTAATTGGAATTTAGTGAGCTAATCCAACAAGGTTGATATTAGTTTCAAACTAAGTCGAAACATTGTATTCTTTATGTCATTAATGGCTTAACAAATCTCATTGTGCTTTGTTCGATGGATGAGTACTACGTCAGTTATGTGTACAATATCTTAGTTGTAAAACATCAGATTTTATTCGAAAAATGTGATAAAAATAAACAAAATAATTTTCGTCATATCGTAGATTCGGCCGTAAAAAGGTGAACATTTTATCACCTATGGATTTACGGTATGTGTCCAACAGCATCCATTGTTCACACATAAAACATATATTTGACACAGAGAAAATATTTTATTTTGTTGTTTGATTTGTGTTTCAGAAATCTTTTTTTTTAAATTATGTGGGATGTTACACGTTAATTAATTCGTTAAAGAACCCGCTGCTGTTTAAAGCTTTTGTTGAATAATGTGGTTTTTTCTTCGTTTCAGTGAAACATTTTCTATGACATAATAACGTAGTTCTTTTAAATGAAAAATTTAATTAAAAATTTAAAAAAAAATGTCGTAAACATACAGGTACTTTGAAAGACGTATGATAGAAATTGGCATGTTGTATTGAAGTAGACAGAAGATAATACATCCACTGGGCCCATTATGTGTACTTTTCATTTAATTTTACTGCTTGTTTCCTACACCCCATGTTTTTGTCAAAATCTGCTTGTACTACAAATGTGGTTAGGGATGTCTTATGGATGAAAGGTTTTGAAAGAGCAGCATTTCCAAATGAAGGTACTCAGACATCCTAATTCTGCTTCAACCCGTTAGTCTTTCGTTAATTTTTAGGCTCATATATCATCCAATACTGGCCTTTCTTTATGCAAGCAAATCTATTACATCTTTTGGTTTAATGATCTATCTAGACTTGGTACAAAATCTTGTACTTCATTATTTGTAACAAATATTTTGCTACATGAAAGAGCACTTGCCGGACGACATCGTTTTTTGCTGTCATTGTTGTCGATAACAGATGATAAAAGAAGAGGTGTTTTGAATCCAACAGCGAGAATGCTATCGAACGTACTGCACGAGCAATATCTACAATGCATTGCATATAATACTTCAAGATATTTATAAAATTAATCGAATCCGACAGAATGCTACATTAATATGTAGTTCACACATTACATTGTGTAAAGCAATAGCACTTTTAGATTAAATGACCAATAAAATGAAAAATCAATCAGAAACCACATATATACTTGGAAAGTTGCATTAAATGTATTAATAATCTCAGACATTCCTTTCGAAAGAAACATTACATTAATCCCAATAAATCATATAAACTAACCATTGTTTCGCATCATTGAAAATTCGATTAAGTACATTACATGGTCGTACACTAACTTCTTTTGATTACATTTTTTTCTCATTTTCTCATTCTACGTGCATGGTTTTATGTTTTGGTTGATTTTCAATAAAAAAAATAATATCAAAATGAAACTTTGTTCTTGTGTTGATGCTAGCACGTACCGACGACGGCTCACCGTTGTAATGGGAACACAATAAAATTTACTGCGGTAAATAACACCTTTGACTGATGCCAATTTTTAGAATATTGCCGGCTAATCACCGACCATAACCCATCATCCGTCTTCAGGAACTTAGAGATTCTGTTTGGGATTGCAATGGAATTACCATCAAAACAACATCTACAGGAAAATCATAAAATTTACCGATTCCATTTTAATAATGCAATAAACATCTTCCATCTCACCGGTCAATTAGATGCATTGCACATTCTTTCGACATAATTTCATGTCTCTCTCATGCATAAAAATGTCGTATCAAATTTAAATTGAAATTCAACTACAGTTGAGTGGAATTGGGTGTCATATTTCACCACTGAGGACACTTCTTGACATCCAACAGTAATTTTATAAGGAACATTTCTGCTGAATTTGTAGCATCAGTGTACACTTTGTGTAACTTGTAAGACATACAAACAAGAGTTAAAGGAACTTTCTGCGCACGAACACTGTTTAATTTTCAAACATATAATCATCTTGTATTGTCCATAAAAAAACTTCATTTTTATTTTTTCGTTGTTTTCTTTTTGTTGCTCGAAACGCTTTTATTGTGCTCATAAAAAAGCTCAGACATTCTTTTCCATTTAACATCTCTCCGAAATTTTGGTTTAAAGTGTTCTGTTGGGTTTTTGTTTTCTTCGCATTGTGATGTCCGAAGAAGATTGTTGTTATTATTTAGACGGAATTTTGTAAAACATTTTCAATTACAGTTCTCTTTCTGTAATAATGGGTTCTATGATGACATAATACCGAACTATATAATAGAGCAGAATGTATACCAGAAACAATTTAACAAGACAAATAATAACTGAACATAACTTTTAATCAAATTGCAGTTTTCTTCGGAAAAATTTACTTTGTTAAAATATGAGAAATTTTCTTTGAAACAATTTTCCGAGTTCTGTTACAATTATTTGTTTGTTTGTTGTTTTTTTCTCTCATGTCGAGGATGACATGGTATTTCTTTTATAGTCATCACTTTTTTTCAGTGCTCCACAATCATAGTGGCATGATTGTTGTTCGTGTTAAAGTTCGAAAATTCTTTTCGACATTTTTTTTCTCGAAAAAGTAGTTTTTAGCCTTACAGATCTCATACAAACCATTTTATAATTAACTGTAGTGCTGGAAAAAAACGCGACAATAAAAAAAAGAGAAAATAAAAAACCGTTTAAGTTGATTATTGTCTCCATAGGTACCACATTAATCAGATGTAATTTGTTTGTTTATAAAAAAGTAACAACATTTTTCACCTTTTTATACAATCAACCGTCATTATTCATAACATTTATGCCGAAGATGCTGTGGATACCATCTGCATAAAAAATTATTAAAACAAAAAACGTTTGGTAAAGAGAATGATGATTTTTTTTTACATAGAATTTGCAATTAACTCACAGCAGACCGTTATAATTTCACGACAAAAAAAAAATCGTTTTCTTCATTAACCTGTTAAGGTGAAATGGAAGAGCACGGTACTAACAGGTGACTTCAATAAAATAGATGGAAATCTATTTGACTGGATTTTATCACCTTGTTATGCACCCATTTTCTTACACTTTCTATAATATGCATCTAACGGCTGACGGCGCGAGTTTGCGTGAGAAGTTTTCATTAATTGTAAATTCCAAAATTTTTACCCTGATTAATGAACGTATATTCAATTTATATTTATTCACGCTCATTTGCTTTTATAATCATTCTTTAATAAGCCATACATTGAAGAAGATGTCCACGTTTGCATATAAAGTCAAGTCACTGACATATGACTACAGACGATTAATAAAAACACTCTTTAATCGCTTACTTTTAATAATGAGAATTTATAATAGAAAAAAACAACTTGAAGAAGTTGAATAAGAGAAGAAAAAAATTGGTTAAAGTTGATACAACTAAATTTAGAATTGCTATACAAAACGCGTTTCAAAAAGACTTAATTTTAATTTCATAATTTATGTTTCTCTATTGCAAAGTGATTTCGTATATTTACATAAATAAACTGTTAGACAAACATTTTCATTTATGGACACTCATAATTCATAATATGTAATTTAGAAGAAGAGAAAAAATGTTTCACTTTATTACCATTACTAACTCGATTAGGCATTTAAAAGGATAATTGAGGTGAATCGTTCATTAACTTCATAAAAAAAATAATTTAAGTTTTCATTTTTAAACGTTTTACGTAAAGCAAACTGTACGGTTTAAAATGATGTACCGGTAAGGCTTTAATTTTACATGCGGATTGTAATTAATAATTTGGGATTAAATTTTCGTCTTTCCACACCGACACAGTATAAACTTGACCTTTCCATCCATGAGTAACAAAATCTTTCAAGCAAGTATTTCATTCCTACGACAACGTGACGGAAAATACTCGCTCCATTTTACGTTTGTTATTAACACAAAAGGTGTTGAGTTGCCGAGTGTGATGTATAAATTACATCGCGTAAAAATTATAAATTATTTCGAACAGATGTCTATGGAAGCTATACTTTAATAATTATTCAAATCAAAATTACATTTTTATGCTAATCGATGTGTGACCCATGGTAATATTTCAATGGTAACCGTACTAATATAATATACGTTCATGGATGATAGTTGACAACTACTAATTATTAAGAAGAACTAGCCGTTCACAAACAATCAGTAAATGTACTTTGCAATTATGAGAACATTTCCTATTTATACCATCCTTTTGGTTAGGTCAGAGTTTAGTAACGTTGATCAATTTAATTCGCAATGGTAAACTCATTGTTGCCTCGAGCATATTTTGATCAAAGTGTTAAAAACTCTGACGCGAATATACCTATTCAGTGAAGAAAGAAAACATCTAGTGCGTTAACAATAAATATTTCTCTATTATTATAGACAATCATTTCCTTCACATTTCTCGCTAAAAATGAAAGATTACCTGTTATTTTTGACGATTTTTGTTGACCTGATTATCATCGCAATAATAAATTTGGGCTATACCGAACAAGATATTAGGTACATCCAATGAAAGAAATAACGAAACATATTTTTGTAAAGATTAATTTAATTTCTAAACGATCGACAACGTTTTTTTGTTCCAACTGATCTACATCAAAATCAAAAAATATAAATGTGATATTTACGTGTAGGTTTCGACCACAAAAAAACAATTTTCGATAGGAATCACGTATTTTTCTCGGTTTCAATTCCAGCCCAACCCAATTAAGTGAATAAAAAGAAGACAAGAGAAATAAATATATTCTTTTTGCCTTTTACTCATAATACCCATAGCACGCTACACACAATTCGATGATTTTACGATGCTGTTTGCAAGTATTGAAGATAAAAATATCGGACTTAATAATACATTTAAGTAATCAAGAAACCGTTTGAAATTGAAGGGCATCACGAATCCGCTGTGAATATAATAGTATAGTATGCAGAAGAGGAAGAGTGAGCTTACCTGTATTTAGCCGAGTCTAACACACTCTAAGAAAGAAAAAAAAAACGTAAATTATATACGGGATATGGATTTGGAGGAAAGACAGAAACTCATCACTATTAGTTACTTTATTATACCATCTCTATCGTAAGTGTTCACAATTGTTCACATTACCATAATTAAGTCAATATTTACCTTCTGTTCAAGACATTAAATAGAGATTTGTGGAGAATAGTTTTTGCACGAAAAAATTAATTGAAATGTTCGTGGTTATACAGGAAAGGGCAATCAAATTTCAGCGTGAGTTTGTTTCAGCTGATTTTCAGCTGGTTACTAATGCAAATAAAACAGGTTATGGGTGCTTAAACGGATTTTACTAAACATGCATGCGCGGTAATGGCTGTTTGATTGCCCTATCCTCACTAGCATATACTAATTTACTGCGAAAAGAATGTGATTATTCTTCTTTTCGTCATACCTACAGTAAATACATTTGTAGTCATATTAGTGTATCTCTACAAAATTACAAAACCAGTTACGTCATTTGTGTCAAGTATCTTCAAAAATGTTTGATACAAAATCTATTACTTCAATAATTTTATCATAAATTTCGATCTATAAATAAGAGACCACTAGCAAGAGCTAATCACTTTTCTTGGTGGTGTTGTTGATAGCAAATGACTAGTGGTTTCCCTTAAGCTATTGGTATTTTGCAGTCTCTTGTGGGTGAATTTATGTGCCAATAATTCTTCTTAAACGTTTAAACTTAATGACGTATAAATTTCACATTTTACGGATGTTATCGTCGTCCATACTCTTTCTTTAACAAAAATTCAATTTTCTCAAAATTACATTATTTGTGACTTAAACTCATTTTTTGTTTGTTTTCGATTAGTTTCATCTGAATGCTATAAATCTTGAAAATAATCTTTTCTAATTTATTTTTTTATTTAAGTTTTGCGTACGGAATATTACAGTGGAATTCTATGCCGCCGCGAAGAGTCAATGATCATAAATCGCTGTTTAATCATTTTACGTATTTACATTGTAGCCAGAAGAAATAATAATAAAAGATTATAATCATAATGGATTTTGTTCTTAACTGGAATTTTTATATTTTTCTGATAATAGTCTAACCTTTTGATAATTCACAATGAACTTACGAAGAAAAGAAAAAAAACGTACAAAGACATTTTTCGGTCGTAATGTTTGGCGAGATATTGGATATAAAGAAACAAAATTAGTATGATTTTTGATGAAGGCAAGGAAATGGTAGATTAAAAAAGAAATGGATACTCAAAACCGAGGGGAAACCAATATTGGAGTTGTTCGCACACTCTGGCAGAACTTCTAAAAGCTTTCATACAAATCAATTCGTAATGAATCGGTGGAATTTTTTTGAATTGTTGGTACAAAATGTTTCCAGTGGTGTGCCCCTTGCTCAAACCTGTATCAATTTATTCAAAAAATTTCAACAAATCGAAGTCTTTCGCTAATTTAAGTTTTTAATTTCTGTTTAATACGCATCCATTCCCATAATTTCGTTGTTTTATGGAACCGTATTATGATTGCGGTCGCAGTAACAATTTCCAGTTCTTTTTTAACTCTTCAGCAATTTCGAAAATAATTGTTGCTCAGTTTTATGATTTTTAGTATTTTTATTATTCGGCGGTTTTTTTGGGGTGTATAAAAATGTAATAAAGAAGACATATGATAAAAAGGTTAGTTGCGAGCCCTACGTCTTTCTTTTGTTCGTTCAGAGTTCAGATTGAAAACACAGCTGAATCGCGGCCCACATGGTTTTTACCCAAAGTGCTATTAGTTTGGAGAAGTCCCCACTTTTTTTTCTGGACAAAATTCTCAATAGAAAATCCGTTACCGTTAGTCATTACGACATTACACCGACCATGTTATCAGTTATCGCTTAGAAAGTCAAGTGCTGACAAGAGAAAATTGCATGAGAATTTAAATTCCAACGAAATTACCTACGACTAGTTTGTGATGTAATATTGGTTTCGACTGAATGTGTAGAATCAGCTGATCATCTGTAATCGCCAGGAATTACAACACGGCCTTTTATAGCGAGCCAAATATTATCCGTAATGAAACAAAAACTGCAACCGATATAATAACTGCATCGCGGATGTCTGCCGTTTCTAAAAGGTTAATTCATCGACAGTAGGTAACTAACCTTTCCGTGGACATATAATGCTAAAACAATATACCAGACCTGTATACAATACTCATATTAAATCTCAACCACAATTGCACATTATTGTCGACAAGGGTGAACGAAAGATCATGGCTCAGGCTATTCAAATTACACAAATAATACTCAAGTTTCAATTTAATTTGCCCAGCATGTTACAATATTTTCATAAAAAAAGTAATAAAATTAACTTGTCTCAAGTTGCTCTATGTGACACGCTAGCGATTATGTTAGATATATGATGTAATTATAATGATGATGAGATTATATTGAATAAATTAGACGTACACTTTTTTTTCATTTCGTTTAGTGTTACCGTCTGTCTACAAAAAAGGAAAAAGAAATTGTATCAACGAATGCTACACACCGAAATTTGTGTGCGCTTCAGTAACATTTTCAATGCCATTGTCGTGTCATGAAAGTATTAAAATAACCAACAGACAAGTTACGAAAAAACTCCCCTGTGAATTCACCTCAGATAGAACCTTTGAATGGAAACGACTTGTGGAAAAACCATTTTCACTAGTGTGCACAAAATGTTCTTATCACAAGGTATGAACTTGACGGTTTTCGTTTTCACTATGGAAGTAGATGAAATGTTGCGGTGTTACGTTGTAGGGTAATATATACAAACAGATTATGTACCGTCGAGAACTATACATTGAACAGAAAATTTTATGGCTTTTTTTATTTGCTTCCAGGCAAAAAAGTGTTTGTATGTAAGTAGTTGGCCACCCTTACTCCAGTATTGATGATTTGATACATGGCCGAAATGTTTGGCTCCAGTCTATTGACTGGTTCGATACGCTCCACTCTCAAAGTCTTCCCCTGATACGTATAACATTTTTACTGTCGAAAGAGATGGAACATGTAACTTTTTTTATGCTTATCTATGTAATAGTCTTGTTCTGAGAACCAAGCAAAGTATATGAGTCTGGTGTAATAATTTAAATGGATAGAGTTCGCAATAAAACCCCAATCTAATTACAACCCGACACAATAATTGAAGCAGTAGAAACAAAAACATTTTCTCAATCTTATCGATTGCAAGGTCCAGAATCTAATTAGGTATAGGTATCGAATTAGAATAGTAGATTACGTAATTGTTTTGAAATTTTTATTTTGCAAAGTTTGGTTTCTGCGGCTCGAGGCGAAGGCGAGGGATGCAAGCACACAAGATAAAATACAATGTTCCAAACAATTAAGTTACTTTACTCACTATGCTTACCGGGAAATGAGCTTAAACGGTCAATGTCAATGAAGTAATGACTCATTTTCTAGGGCTTAGTGAGTAAAATGAATTGAATTTTAATTGGCAAATTGAACGTCACAATAATACAATGTGAGCATCGTCAGTTTGGCTTAACATTCAAAAAAATCTTTCAATAAATTGACCACTAATAACATAATTTTCATCAGAAGACGTACCTTTGAAACGTAGCGTAAGCTTTTCTCATGATTTATGGATGGAATTACAATAATGAAGATAGCTGTTGCTATAAGTGTTTCTTTCCAACACATATGCTTACACATATGAATTAAATCAAATGAATGATTTTATCGATACCATCAAATAACCGAAACTAAAAATATTGAGATTCTTTACAGAAAACTATTCAATGAAACTTGATTGGAATAATGCCTCAATAAATTTACGATTGATATTTAAAAGCAATCTCGTATATAGCATCAACATTTCCATTTAACTGTTCTGAAATGTTACGTGGTTGGAAATGCTTGGAAATTTATATGCACATAAATTTACTTCCAGGACTATTTATGGTGTATATTGCTTCGGAATATTTAGCAACTCAAACTTTAAGATATCCGTAGCTCCAACGGATTTCCATTTGAGTAAAAAGTTTCTTTTTGTAAGGTTTTCTTTTTCAATACTTTGCTTGTTTCATATTTGTCATTCAATGATATGTGTACTGATGCTGGGTTTTCGTGTAACTGAAACTCTATGACTATACGCTTGTAAGGTTCATAAATATTTTTTTTATATCTTGAAGCTAGCGCTATTCAATCAATCCATTCAGATACAACGGTTCATCAGAACATTGTTCATGGTGTTAAAGAGGTTGTTAAAAATTTGAATAAAAACATTTTAATTAAATTCCACATAATTGTACAATAGAACGTCTAGTGTATCTTCTGCTTACTTACACCTGTAATTTGAGAATAGAACTTCTTCAGCATTGTGTAGTCATTGTTATGAAAATGCAACTTCACCTTATATCTTAACTAATAATTTTTCTCTCTTTTTTTCAACCACACTTCGCATACCGCTTTGTCTGTTTTATTTCTGTGTAATTTATTCAGTCTAAAACAACACATGGTTTTGTCTACATTTATTCTTTACCTTTATTCTACTATATGTGGACCTGCATTATAAATTCGTAAAGGTGAATTTACATGAGCGTGTATAAAGTATGTAATGGTCTTTATTCGTTTTAAGATGTAAAAGACGCAGCTGTAAGATTTTTACAATCACGCATAACATTTGATTATGCTCCGTCATTAAACTGCCAATTGTAAATGTTAGCAAACGATAAAACTAAGTATCGAAATGTGATTTGTTTGATTTTATTACCCGTTTGAGTTATTTTACATGTAAATCTACCTTTACGAAATATCATTAAGTTTTAAACGATATACCTCTCGTTCTATTGCATTCAAATTTGAAGAAAAAAATCAACCAAAACCATCTATGCGAACGTGAGAATATTGTGTGAATGAAAAATGAAAGAACTTGCACTTGACTTTGTTTTGTTCTTTGATGCTTGACTGAAATATTAATGTTGGATTCACGCACTGTCTCTTAGTTTATTTATATAAAAAAAAGTTCGTTGAAAATGAAAACAGGTCTTCTGAAAGGTTAAATAATGATGTCTTAATTTGTCATGGATATTCAGTTAGGCACATAATGGTAAAAGGGTTAAAAGTTACTGGATAATCAGGTGATTTGATGCCAACATTTTTAATAATTCATCTTCTGTTTTTTTTATTTATCCGAAGAGAATGATAATATAAAGACTTCTATTTATTTCTACTTCATGCGAGTGCATAGAAGGTACAGAATGTCGGACATTTCATTTTTAAATTTCTCATTAATTGTTTATCAATACGAATTCGCCCTAAGCTTTAACCACTAAGCCTTTAAGTCCATCGATAAATTAATTTTGTTTTATTTCATCTCTTGCAGAAATCATCCAAATGAAACCGAAAGAAGACGCAATCAGCTAGAAGTAACAGCACCACATCATCAAAAGCGATGAGTGTTAAAGTACGACTGTGTGGCGTATCGATATCAGCCATTGCCACAATCATACTCTGCATCGTTCACCACACCAGTTCGTATTTAATTGTGGTTAGCGAATCATCTCCGCCTGGTACGGTCATTTTCAATGCATCGGTCTATAAGCTGGGCTCCGATCGACACTACAAAATCAATACGCATAAATCGGCTAGATTTGTACACCGTTTGCTTCATGTGGACCAGAAGTCGGGCCAAATTAGCCTGAAAAAGTCATTGTCTTGCGACGGACTCTACTATCCAAATTTGTTTACCTTCTACGTCGATTCGACATCGAATCGATTGCGAAGCATAGATTACTACAGTTTGCCATTACGAGTGTTTGTAGCTGGGAGTAGTTGTAATGATGGCGAGCCGGAACTTATGTATGGCCGTCACTTTGAGGAAGATGCATACTCGCGAAGGAAGCGAGACATTGAAGATGATCATCGTCTGTACGGTGAATACCGCGGAAGCAATTTGATGCTGTACAAAAATGAATTCCCGTGGATATTCACGAACGCAGTTAATGAGACTGATTATAGCCATTTCCAGGATGGCGACGTTTTATTCGACACAACCGAAGCAAATGATATGAGACGCAGAATATTGAGTCGAAAACGTCGCGATTTAATGCAATCGGTAGATCAGAAAACCCATCGTCGCATTGCTGACGCTAAGCAATGGGTGTCGGAAACGTATGCCTCTTATGCCATTCATACCACAGACAAATGGAATAAAATTTGTTTGAAAAAGTCACAATTCATAAATTCCTTGAATGCATTCTTGCCGAAGTCGATTTGTCAACATTGTAAAGTCAATTTCGTTGATGTAAGTGACGAGAGATTTAAAATCGAACTACAAAACAGAGATTTAGTGGCAAGCAAAGACGTTTGCATTCCAGAGTCCATGTGGAAAGTAATAATTTCCTTAAATGTACGGTGTAATTTGATTGATTTCGTTGATGCTGATCATCGCTTAAAAATCGTCTACCACCATCAAGAGTTCAACGATACCGACATAGCAAAACGTGTGAAACGTGAACTACGAAATCAAAGTCCTTACTTTGAACAAGCTCTATATGTGGCATCTGTCCTAGAAGAGCAACCGATTGGAACATCGGTGACTACTGTGAGAGCCAGAGATCCAGAAGATTCACCAGTTGTGTATTCCGATGGTTTCATTACTAGACTCACGCTCGCAATCGATGTTTAAAGTTGATTCGAGAACTGGAATTATATCAACGTCGATTAGTTTGGACAGAGAACTTATGGATGTTCATTATTTCCGGGTGGTAGCAACTGACGACAGTTTTCCGCCACGTTCGGGGACAACCACTCTACAGGTCAATGTACTTGATTGTAATGATCACGCTCCAACATTTGAAGCTGAACAGTTTGATGCCAGTATCAGAGAAGGAGCAACCGTCGGATCAACAGTCATCACTCTTAGAGGTAATTTCAATCTTCTAATTACATGCAAGTTACATTTGTCAAATAATTTTTTTTGTTTAAATGCAGCCACTGATCAAGACTGTGGGTAAAAATGCTGAGATTGAATATTCCATTCAAAGCGTGAACGGGGGAGGAATGACGACCGCCGAGGAAGATGGAAATACATTTAAGATCGATGGAAGAAGTGGCGTTATATCTACAAGAAGTTCACTCGATCGAGAGGCATCCGAAGTCTACACAATCATCGTAACGGCTAACGATCTTACAACGCCGCAGACCGAACGAAAATCCGCAACAGCAACGGTTGTTGTTAAAATACTTGACGACAATGACAATTATCCACAGTTTAGTGAACGAACTTATACAGTTCAAGTGAATGAAGATCAGTGGGGCGATAATAATGTGGTCGCTCATATCAAGGCAACTGATGCTGATCAGGGCAACAATGCTGCTATAAGATATGCCATCATCGGCGGTAATACTCAATCACAATTTTCGATTGATTCTATGAGTGGTGATGTGTCGCTAGTTAAACCATTGGATTACGAGAGTGTTAGAAGTTACAGATTGGTTGTACGAGCCCAAGATGGTGGAAGTCCGTCTAGAAGTAATACCACTCAGCTCCTGGTTAATGTTATTGATGCTAACGATAACAGTCCTCGGTTCTATACGTCTCAGTTTCAAGAGGCGGTGCTAGAAAGTGTTCCTGTTGGATATAACATTGTCCGCGTTCAAGCCTATGATGCTGACGAAGGTAACACTACATTTGATAATAGGAATATTCGCAGGTCACTAATTCCGATATTTTACCAGGCAAAAATGCGGAAATAACGTACTCAATATCGGAGAGAGACGAAAACTTCCCATTGGCTGTGGACTCGAGAACTGGATGGGTGCACACCGTGAAAGCACTTGATCGTGAAGAGCAAAGTAGATATAACTTTCAAGTAATTGCTATCGATGGTGGTGTACCACCGAAGTCGGCCAGCACGTCCGTTGTAATCACTATCCAAGATGTAAACGATAATGATCCCAAATTCAGTCCGAATTATTATGAAGCTACGATTGCAGAGGATCAATCACCTGGGCAGGTATGTCTACATCTGTTACTTCTGCTAAATTGACTACTAACAAAAACAAAAGGTTTAATGAAATCAAAAATTTTTATTACAGCCCGTTACAACAGTTACTGCAAGTGACCCCGATGAAGATTCCCGTTTACATTACGAAATCTCATCAGGCAATACACGTGGCAGATTTCGCAATAACATCGCAGAACGGCCGGGGACTTATCACCATTGCGCAACCATTAGACTACAAGCAGGAACGACGATTTGTATTATCGATAACAGCTACTGATTCAGGAGGTCGGACCGATGTGGCAACAGTTCACATTAACATTACCGACGCGAATAATTTTGCACCTGTTTTCGAAAACGCTCCGTACTCAGCTTCAGTGTTTGAAGATGCACCAGTTGGCACAACAGTGTTACTGGTCTCAGCTACCGACAGTGACGTTGGAATAAATGCTCAAATTACATACTCTCTGAACGATGAATCGGTAAATGGTCTAGGTGCACATGAGCCATTTGCGGTGAATCCTCAAACAGGGGCAATTGTGACAATAGCTGCACTTGGATCGTGAACAAGTTGGTGGTTATTTATTAACCGTTACGGCTAAAGATGGCGGTAATCCATCACTGAGTGATACTACAGATGTCGAAATAAGTGTAACTGATGTTAACGACAACGCACCTCAATTTCAAGGTGCCTTTGTATCAAGCTTCAATTCCGGAAGACGCCCTAATTGGAACCTCTGTAATTCAAATCTCGGCAACAGATCAGGACATCGGATTGAATGGAAGAGTGCGATATACTCTTAGTGATAAAGATAAGGAAGACGGCTCATTTGTGATCGATCCCACATCTGGTATCATCAGAACAAACAAAGGTTTGGACAGAGAAAGTGTGGCCGTTTACCATTTATCTGCCATTGGAATCGACAAAGGAACACCAGCAATGAGCAGTACAGTTGAGGTTCAAATTCGACTGGAGGACATCAATGATTCGCCACCTACGTTCGATGCGGATAAATTGATTTTATATGTGCCAGAAAACTCGCCAGTCGGTTCGGTAGTCGGTGAAATTCATGCACATGATCCGGATGAAGGAGTGAATGCAATAGTTCAGTATTCCATAATTGGCGGCGATGATTCGAATTCATTTTCACTGGTAACCCGACCCGGATCAGAGAGAGCTCAGCTGCTAACAATGACTGAATTGGACTATGAATCGCCGAAGAAAAAGTTTGAGTTGATAATTCGAGCGGCTAGTCCACCGTTACGAAACGATGCTCATGTTGAAGTGATGATTACCGACATAAATGATAATGCGCCGGTGTTGAAAGATTTTCAAGTGATTTTCAACAATTTCCGAGATTGTTTTCCGAGTGGTGAAATTGGTCGAATACCAGCATTCGATGCCGATGTAACAGATAAACTAACTTATCGAATTCTGTCCGGAAACAACGCCAATTTGGTTCGGTTAAATAGTTCCTCTGGAACGCTAACACTTAGCCCGCAGCTGAATACAAATGTACCAAAATTTGCTACAATGGAAGTATCCGTTACAGATGGAATCAATGAAGCGAAAGCAATCATGCAATTGTCAGTTAGACTCATAACGGAAGATATGTTGTTCAATTCAGTTACAGTACGACTGGATGAAATGACAGAAGAAGCTTTTCTGTCTCCGCTGTTGAATTTCTTTTTGGATGGGTTGGCAGCCATTATTCCCTGTCCAAAGGAAAACATTTATCTGTTTTCCATTCAAGACGACACCGATGTCAACTCGAGAATATTGAACGTTAGTTTCTCAGCGAAACGAGCCGATGTGTCGCATGATGAATTTTACAGTCCACAATACTTGCAAGAACGAGTCTATTTAAATCGAGCTATTCTGGCCCGTCTCGCCACTGTACAAGTACTTCCATTCGATGATAACCTTTGCGTACGTGAACCTTGTCTGAATTTTGAGCAGTGTTTGACGGTGCTGAAATTTGGAAACGCATCTGGATTCATACACAGCGATACCGTGTTGTTCAGGCCCATCTATCCAGTAAATACGTTTGCTTGTAAATGTCCGGAAGGATTTACAGGCAGCAAAGAACATTATTTATGCGATACGGAGGTCGACCTTTGCTATTCTGATCCGTGTCAAAATGGTGGATCGTGCGTGCGAAGAGAAGGCGGCTATACTTGCATGTGTGCTGATAACTTTACGGGAACAGATTGTGAGACGAACATCAAAAATATGTTACCGTGTACAACAGATCCATGTGATGGTGGTCATTCGTGCATTCAATCCAACCCGAGTCCACATCATCCGCCATACACTCAAACGTGCGAGTTACGTTCGCGTTCGTTTTCGAAGAATTCATTTTTAACCTTCGAGAGCTTAAGGCAAAGGCACAGGTTCAATATAAAATTGAAATTTGCGACAATCTATGAAGATGGTCTATTGCTCTACAATGGTCGCTACAATGAACTTCACGATTTTATTGCATTGGAAATTGTGAAGGGAAAAATCAGTTTCTCATTCTCTCTGGGTGAAAGCATTGGAACCGTCACAATAAATCAGAAGAAAAAAGTCTCGGATGGCTCATGGCATACCGTTGAAGTGATGTACTTAAACCGAACTGTTACAATCAGTTTAGACAATTGTGACACAGCATTAGCTTTGGGTGGAGGACTTGGAGAAAAGTGGAACTGTGCCAACGAGACAACATTAACTCTTGATCGAAGATGTTCTTCGTTAACCGAAACGTGCCATCGTTACCTAGATTTAACTGGTCCCTTGCAGATCGGTGGACTGCCCAAAATTCCAGCACACTTCCAGATTCGTAACCATGACTTCACTGGTTGCATTTCGGACATTTACATCGACAACAAATTTATTGACTTAAATTCATATGTGGCTGACAACGGTACTATATCTGGTTGTCCACAAAAGTTTCCGAGTTGCGCTTCCGAGCCGTGTTTTAATGGAGGTACCTGTCATGAAGGATGGGGAACCCATACATGTGAATGTCCAGAGGGATATACTGGTACGTTGAAATTGATTGTCAATAACGTTTCCTTCACTAACATTCAACATTTACATTTTCCAGGTAACGCTTGTCAAGAGTCGATTTCACCTCCGTGGAGATTTTTAGGAGACGGTTTCCTGAGCTTCAATCCATTGCTGCGGCCAATACAAATGCCTTGGCTAACTGGTTTGTCGATAAAAACAAGACAGAAAGACTCCTTCCTAATGCAAGTTCAGGTCGGTCAAAATAGTTCAGCGATGATTACATTGAAAAACGGAATACTGAATTACATCTACAACAACGAAGTCATGTTTTTGGCCGGAACAAATATCGCCGATGGAAGATGGCATCGAATCGAGATCCGTTGGTTAGGAACAGAAATTTCAATGTCTATCGACTACGGACAGAGAACGGCTGTAGTTCCGATGTCGCAAAAGATTCAAGGACTTTACGTCGGCAAAATAATCATTGGAAGTCCTGACAATTCTTTCGGAAACCTAGGAGATTTTAGGCACTTCGAAGGCTGTATCCAAGATGTACGAGTCGGAGGCTCGCAGACACAGTTAAATCGGCCAACCAATCGTGAAAATGTTGTAGATGGTTGTGTCTCGAATGATGTTTGCACCGAAACTTGTCCAATTCATAGTAGTTGCGTTAACTATTGGGATGAGTCGAGCTGTGAGTGTACGAATGGTTATGTTGGTCCAGATTGCGTACCAGTTTGCACAGTAAAGCCTTGTGCAGATGGTATATGTAGAGCTGACCCGAATTTGGACAAAGGATATAGATGTGAGTGCAACGATACCACCAACTCTGGCGAATATTGTGAAAATAAGATCAATCAACCGTGCCCAGGAGGTTGGTGGGGCGAGAAAGTTTGTGGACCGTGTAAATGTAACACCAAGCAAGGATATAACTTGAACTGTAACAAGACAACGGGTCAGTGCTATTGCAAAGAGAATCATTTCCAACCGATAAATGAAACAGCCTGTTTACCATGTGACTGCTATTCGATTGGCTCGTTTGGTGGCCAGTGTAATTTACTAACTGGACAGTGTGAATGTCGAGAAGGCGTGATCGGACGACGGTGTGACTCTTGTTCGAATATTTACGCCGAGGTGACATTGAAAGGGTGCGAAGTGGTATATGATGCATGTCCTCGATCATATTCGAAGGGAGTGTGGTGGCCAAGAACACCTCTCGGACAAATCGCTATCGTGAATTGTCCAGCACCAGCTCACGGCAAAGGAATAAGAGTGTGTGATGGTGACCGTGGCGGATGGGGACATCCAGATATGTTTAATTGTACTTCGGAGCCGTTCATTGATTTGAGGAAGCAATTGTCACATTTAGAGAGTGGCGAATTGGAATTGAATTCATTTATATCTGTGAAAATGGCCTCGTCTCTGCAGAATGCGTGCGATGTGGTTGGAAATATTAGAGTTCAAGTGAAGGAGGAAGTGGAAGAAGAAAAGGTCGTGACGCTAACAACACTTCCCCGTTCAAATAAAGACAACGATGCTGTTTGGTTAGATGAATTCGACATGGACTATCTGTCTGACGAAGTAAAATTTGTACACGATCGTTTATATGGAGCGGATCTGCTGATCACTGAAGGCCTTCTACACCAACTTATCGGTTATGAACTGATGCAAAACGGACTGAATCTTTCACACAGCCAAGATCGTTATTTCATTAAGAATCTTGTTGACAGTGCTGGCGTTATTCTTGATCAGAGATATGCTGTGGAATGGAAACGGTTGACAGAATTGACCCAACGAGGACCCAACGATCTCGTCGAAGCATTCGTGAGTACTTTGTCATTTTCATTCGGTCGGCAGAAAGTTTTAATTTTTCAATAATTTTCTTATTTAAATTTCAGAGTAAATACATGGTTGTATTGGGCAGATCTCAGCACGACACGTACACAAACCCATTCGAAATAGTTCACAAGAATATGGCGCTTGGTTTAGACATAGTGACCGTCGAGTCATTGTTCGGCTACGAGCCACAACAATTAACAGAGCTGTACAAGCACAAGCACACTAAACCGAATCAATATACGACCGAAAGTGTTGTTTTGCCGGACACAAGTGCATTCCTTCAGCACTCAGCGAAGCAGAAACCGATGATTGCGTTCCCCAAATACAATAATTACATTCAAGACCGGAAGAAATTCGATCATTTCACGAAAATCTTAGTGCCATTGGAAATATTGGGCATAAAGCCACCAGAAAACAACGAAGTTACGAATTCAGTGAGCGAATATCGTGCAATATTGAGCTATTCTCAGTACAAAGATGTGGGCGGATTGATGTTGAACTCTTTCGATGAGACAGTTACGCGTCGTTGGGGTGTTGATTTGCAAATTGCTTCACCGGTTTTGTCTTTGGCAATTTTAGTGCCGAGCACGAGCGACACATTCAACAATCAAAAGACAGTTATCGCCGGAAACGAGCTATCCAAAATGACGGAAATTAATCGGGCTGAGCTCCCAGCTGAGGATCATTCGTCGAACAGTTTTCCCGTGGATACTGTAAAGGAGGACATCAAAATATCGGTGCACGACATGGATATCCATTCGAATTTCGAAAATAGTCCTGAAATTAAGGTCCACATCAACAACGATAAAGAAATGATCGAAGAGGTGGACGAAAGTGAGGAACACGAACTGAAAAAGGACGATACGGTTGAAAATGAAGCTACGTATAATGACAAGAGATTGGTTAAACGGCAAATCGAAGTTGAGTCAATGGACGCGGTAAAAGAAACTGTTTATCGATCACTCGGATCACCACATCTATCGCAGCCAATCAAAATACAAATGTGGATCAACTTGGAGAAATCGAGATTCGGACTGAGGTCAAATCCACAATGTGTGCGTTGGAACGGATTTTCAAATTCATGGACACGACTCGGTTGCCAGACGCAAATTCCGGATTATGATCTACTTGCCAGCGATCCATCTGGTCCATTAATCGTCAACTGTACATGTTCTCATATTTCAACCCATGCTGTCTTAGTTGATGTCGTCGGATCCAGAAGACATTCCCGAACCGTCACTTCTTGTTCAAATCACTTCAACCTCAGCGTTCATGGTATCGTTACCAATTCTTCTATGCGTATTAATTGCACTGGCACTGCTCCGTGGAATGCAGACGAATTCGAATACAATTCACCAGAATCTGGTGTTGTGCGTCTTTTTCGCTGAGCTTCTATTCTTCGTGGGAATGCAGTCGAGACGAAATCTTGTTGAAAATGAGTTTCCATGTAAAATGATTGCGATTTGCTTGCATTATGCATGGTTGGCAGCATTCTCATGGACTACGGTTGACTGTGTACATTTGTACAGAATGCTTACCGAAATGCGCGACATAAACCATGGACCGATGGGCTTCTATTTCTCTGTTGGCTATGGAGCACCAGCTGTTATCGTCGGACTTTCTGTGGGAGTCAGAGCACACGAATACGGCAATAATATGTTGTAAGTATCTCAGCAGACTGAATATCACCAGCAGAAGAGTCAAATGACTTCAATTTTTTCTTTTTCTTAATCTTTCAGCTGCTGGTTGTCTGTATATGAGTCCGTTGTGTGGTGGTTGGTAGGACCAATTGCTGGAATGTCACTAATAAATCTTCTGATTTTATTCGTATCCGTAAAAGCCGCTTTCACGCTAAAAGATCACGTACTAGGCTTCGGAAATTTACGGTAAGTTCAGCGTCCTTAATCCCTTCGTTTCTTGTTCGTTACCTCATTTTCTTTTAAATTTAGTACATTGCTGTGGCTGTCAGTAGTGTCACTTCCGTTAATGGGAGTAATGTGGGTATTAGCTGTTCTAACAGCATCGGAAAACTCTCAACTGCTGACAATATTACTATCCGCTGTGGTACTTGTGCACGCCTTTTTCTGCATCATTGGTTATTGCATTATAAACAAAAGAGTCAGAGAAAATTTACGCCGTACGATATTGCGATGCATGGGACGAAAAGTGCCACTTCTTGATTCGTCACTGGTCATCAGTAGCAGTTCTCAAAATGTTGCGTCTCAACCACGGACTCCGGGAGGTTTCTTGGCTGGAAACTATGAAACTGCAAGACGCAATATTGGGATTAGTGCATCAAGCACCACGTCGAGAAGCACCGCCAAGACAAGCTCTAGTCCGTATCGTAGTGACGGACAATTGCGGCATACATCAACATCGACTTCGAACTACAACAGTGATGTTCCGTCGTATATGCGTGGATTTGATGGCACTACCGGCAGACATAGAGAAGAAAAACATCGAAGACATCGCAAAGATTCAGATTCTGGTTCCGAAACCGATGGTAGAAGTTTGGATTTGGCATCTAGTCATTCTAGTGACGAGGATGAATCGAGAGTCGGACGTAACAGTACAAACACCCATCGCAGCACTGGTGTGAGTGCGGCTCCGTCATATTTGCCGAATATAACTGAGCATGTCCAGGCTACAACTCCACCAGAATTGAACGTTGTGCAAAGTCCACAGTTGTTCCCTAGTATCAAGCCTGTCTATGCACCACGTTGGTCCAGTCAATTGCCAGAAGCGTTCCTACCCAATCCAAATGGTAAGTGATCTTGTGAACTTTGGAAATTTCGATTCTTACAAAAAACCATTTATTTCAGTCGGTCGTTGGTCTCAAGACACCGGTTCAGATAATGAGGTTCATTCTCACAAAACCAATTCGCCGAATCCATTACCTAATCCCGATCTCACCGACACTTCCTACCTGCAACATCACAACAAAATGAATATGCCGCCATCGTTGCTTGAAAATATCCAAGAAAATTACAACCTTCGAACATCGAGCATAGACAATGATCGATACAAATATGGTGACATTGATCGCGAAAGTTTGTATGGACGAAAGAAGGACTACCAGGACAACTATGGCGAATATGACACAAGCTATATGCAAAAACCTCCGTCGCATTATGGCAGTGAAAAAGACTACACATCGTCACAAATTGTTAATCAAATGAGAGCGTATCCGGGGCATGAAAGCTCGTACTCAATATATGAAAAACAAAGAGGCAATTACATGGGCTCCAAGAACGACTCACCGTACATGTCAAAGGAACGAATTCCGGTTGATTTGTATAGTCCCAGGGACAATCACTACATTTTGAAATCGCCACCGATGTATGGCGTTGGTGAATCCATGAACAGCGTACATTCAATGCTCAAGAATGATTACCAGGTATGTTAATCGGTATTTTTATTTTCTTGTAGCCAGACCTACTAAACCGCAACTGTAATTTATTTCAGCAACGAAACACGGACTACCATTCCGATCGCATGTCGGAGGGTTCGGACAAGAATGGCTACCTGTTTCCATATACAGCAGAGGAAGATCATTTGGCGACATTGTCCAGAAATCAGGGCGTCAACGATATTAACAATCCGGGACTTTCAAGCAGAATGTCTTCACGGCAGGGGTCGAGAACGTCATCACCACCTAGTGTTTCGGGACATCATCCGTTGGCTCCATTAACTAGCATCACCGACACTAGCGAGTAAGTTATTCAATTTTACTTGAAAATATTTACTGGTGGTAGAGGGATGGGATAGAGGTTAGACTATAAACGCAACTTGTAACTCATGTGTCGCCTCTATATTTGACCAAAATTTTGTTAAAAATGTGTACCACACTGTAGTGGTTTCAACTGCCTTTGAATTTAGGGGCGTCATTCATAAAACAGTCCTCACTTGATTGTCCGTCATTTTCCAATTCGACACCAAATTGGAGTTGTTGTACGAATCTGACAACGTTTATGAATGACACCTTAACATTAACTTAAAAAAATTCGAATTCAAAATCAAATTACTGCTTCAAGATGTGTGTGATATTCTTTGCATGACTCTGAACCAACTCACCTAAAACGTACAAAAATTTCATATACAAAACAGATGGTGCTGGGATCGCCTAAAACATATCTAATTTGATTTTATGTTTGTTTCATAATCATGTCTACTCCACTAAATCTTCAATTGTTTGATTACGATGGTTATAACAATAGATCTGAGGTAATTGGTTTTTGTGTATCGTGTAACTGCTTCTCATAATGTTTTGTTTGATGTGTCTACATTATTTTCGGAGTGTTTAATTGAATCAATATTTTATGAAGAATGTGTTTGATTTGCATGAGCTTGTTTTTTCTGTTGTTGATTTAATTGTAGTTTTATAGAAATCTGGCATGTTTTACTTTTCGTATTTGATTTGAAATTATTTGTCTGTTATTTTCTGCAAAAATAGATCTTTTGGAATTTCAACATTATTCATCAAATAACAATGTCGACGGAACGTAATTGAAATTCTATAAAAATTACCAGATTCTCATCAAACCTAATAAGTTGTTTCGAATGTCTCGTGGGATCAACTACGTGCAAAAGTGGATCTGCTTGCAAACAATTCCGTAAAAAATAATCTTAGAATTCCATTCCACATATTACATTCAATACCAAAAATTCCACTGGAAATTTCTAGTTTACAAAAAACCAAATAATTCCAACAACTCCACTCAATACCAAAAAACTATTCAAAACCAAAAACGCCATCAACTGCCAAAAATTTCTTTCAATATCAAAAATTCCATTTTATTGCCAAATTCTGTCGGCATGAACATTTTCGGTAGTGGTCAACCTCTCGCAAAAAACACCCATTTTCGCACAGAACGTTTTATTCAATTTCGTCAGAAAATCAATTTTTCTCAACTTTCGTTGGCCTTTCTGATAAAAACGTTGTATGAAACTTGGTGATAAATGTAACTTGGTGGTAAAATTCACTTTTTCATCCAACAATGGTATATTGATGTACTTTGTATGCGACGAAATTCCATAAAATGTTGCGAAATTGGAAGCTTTAACCCCATTTCGCAACTTGTTGCACAATTAACCATTTTTTACTAATCTTACAAACTTCTGAGATCTTCATTTTATAGGGCGGGAATGGAAATTTATTAAGCTCAGACCACTGCTTGAACGAGAATCTGTTATTGATTTTCTAACCAACATTTCTATGTACTTACTGAAGTCTGAATCTTTTTGTGGCTTCTACTGATTCGATCTAGCTCAAATGACACGAGTTCCAATTTTTTTTTAAATTGTTTGAAATCGTTTTCTTATGTTTTTTTTCTTCAACATTTTCAACTTTGTCAATACTGTTAATGGTATCATGCATGATTTATATGGTGTTTCAAATTTGTTTTATAGCCTATAACTTCGCGAACTTCTTAATTCCTTGTGTCTTAGTTTAATTGAATTTTTTGTAATTATTTAGGAGGAACGTTACAACTGATATAGACGACGCCGAAACAACTGTTTGAGTATCACGTTGACAAGGAATTAATGTATAGAACAAAGTGTTGTACAAAATAAATTAAGTTAACTCAGTATTGTAATTTCGTATTTTAAGTGGTTTACGATCAAACAACAAAAAGGAGAAAAAAATCAATCAAAGGAGAAAATTCTTTTATCGAAAATGCTTTTTATTGAAATTATAAGGTAAATATTTTCATTACGACTGCCCATCTAATTTACTAAGTTTTATATAAGTCCGTGTAATTTTGTATGTTTGATAAAGAATTTTATGTAAAAAAGAAAATTTTACATTTTTTAAATGATGAAAAATATAGTTTTAAGTTAACAAAAGGAAGAAGACACTTGAAAAGTATTTAAGTAAATTAAATTATCAATCAAATGGAAACCGATGAAGTGATCCAAATTTCTGATAACAAGAATGGTGACATTGGTTTTCGTTCAAGGAAAAGAAAAGGAAAAGACTAAGACAATTTTCTTATCAACATTTTGCCATTTTTTATAACTAATAACTTTTTAACAAACGAGATTATTTAGGATAAATTTTGTGAATTTTATCGTTTCATTTTTGGAAGGACATCAAATAATTTTTATTGAACGATACGAGAAATGTTGTAATTGCTTAATGTAACTTATTATGTATTCCAGTGGCGATGTAAAAAATGAATCTATTTATTTTATGATAAATTCATAGAAGATAATAATTAATGAAAGTTATTTAAATGAGTGCCTATTCTTATACTTTGGCTTATTGTAACGAGTTAATTTTGTTTTACACAAAAAAATGTTTACAAAAAATAAGGAAAATTAAAAATAAATTTTCGTTTTAGCGTTTAGGTAAGCAATGGTTTCGCAAGAAGGAAAATAGTAAATTATTGCCCGGTAGTCAGTTAAATTTGAATTCTGAATGAAAGCAAATCCAGAAACAATTTAAATCGAGATTTTGCAGTGATAACGATAGCGTTTATGATTTAAGTCACATTTAGATTTAAAAATGTTCTTTTGTTAAATCTCATATATTCCATACTTCGAAACATTCCATTTCTTTAAGCAAGAAAACCAGTTTTTCGGGAATCTCATTCGGAAGCGATATAGTATTTTCAGAGCGTTAGTATCAATCATAATTCATTGCGTTCCTTAGTGAAAATTTACATCTTCTCGACAATACAAAACAAAATTTCTTAGGTACAAGGCGTATTTACAGATCGAGACAGTGTGTGCAAGTCCCTCATATGGCCACGATTTGAAATCTGTTATTACACTTCCTGCTACAAACACTTTCAATTTGAATCGCTAGAAAGGCGGTAACGAGACTAGGTTTAGTGTACATGACATCCAACATTTCGCAGAAAATTAGTGAAAAAATGAAGAGTTGAATTTGAAATTAAAATTGAAAGGTTTCTTGTGACCTCGCTTGGGCTGACAAAGGTATAAATTTAGAATTTTCATCTGGTCTAACACGTCAGTCCTTTTAATTAAAATTGTATTTATTATTTTCGGGTAGTGTAATGGTATATGTTTCGGACTGTGTATATTCTTATGAGAGATTTTCATGCACAGTGCAGAGTATATAACAATTTTGAAGAGTAGTGAATAATTCACTGTGAATTTCCGAAAAGAGTGGATTCACACCTGAAGTAGCTACTTCTAGAAGGTTCAAATTCTCTGGAATGCATTTAAAGAACCACATTCATAAGCGACGTTCGTTTTTGTTTCACAAAGTCTTTGCTGTCCGATTGAACTCCACCAATCTGTCAAACCAAAAAGGAAATATAAATTAATTTCAACTTCAAAATTACTGTATAGATTCACAGAGCGACACGAAGAACACATAAAGTCAAAGTTATCTTTAATTGTGTGAACAACAATAGAGAATTGACTTTAGGTGGGCTTGGCGTTGCTATGAAGATACGTTATCTACAGCTTCAAAGGTGCAGATTGCTGGAGCTCTATTCGAATGAATGACGTTTTTGAATGTTTGTTTAGTCTAATTGTGTTAAAATATTGGTAAAAAAAACCTTTTTTTTACTTAATGTGCAATTTCTATCGCGTATAAACGAACCGCGGATTATATGCATAACTCATAATATTACCTAAATGCTCTTTGATTCGAATGACGAAATTATTTGTAAAAACAATTATTTTACGTAATCTCTACCCCGGTAATATAAATAAATTATTTAATTAAATTTAAATTGATTTATTCTTTTGTGATTCATATTTAATATAAAACAATTTGTGACAAAAAATAAGATTATTATTTTTAGTGGTATTCCGTTTCTTTTATTTATCTTATTTACGATGTATATTATATATACGAAAAACACAGAAATAACTCCGAAATAAAATCGACTTATTGTAACATACAACTTGTTGGTGTTTTGAATGGTATTCCATGGACTTTTAAATTTTAACCAATGAGAACATTCACGAACTCATTCAAGATTATTAAATAGCCATCATTTTTCGGCATTGTCGTTAACAGGTACGTAGTCGTTTCAGAAAAGTTACTCTGAAATGACGCCACATCTATGAATTATAAAGAGCACAGCACTGCTTCTAGCATGATCATAGAAAATATTCGGAGGCTGATATCACAGCAGGCACTGCATTTCTTTTGTAAAGACAGATGACTTGGTTTCGTTGTATGAGTTAAAACATACAGTACAAACAATCCTAAGCGGTAGCTCGTATCACTAAAGTCTTTAGTGTTCATGCTAGGAGAGCTGTGCAAAAAGACATTGTATATAAACACACATAAAGCTGCCTGTTTGTACCACGAAATTGGACTTAAGTGATAATTACTTGGGGCACTTCGAAAGTTTCTGATGCAGCAAGTCATTTGAAATTATTATATTCGTAAACTAGATGATTTTTTAATATAGTTCGCTTCAGCGGAACCTAAAATTCTTTTAAGGACTCCCAAGGAGGGCCCTTCAAATATATACACTGCATTTTTGGGTTTTTAAGGAAAAATTGATAAACATGTTGAAAATTATCCTTTTGAGATTACCACTTTGAAGTTTTATGGTAAAAAAATATCCTCGTACATATATCACTGATGATATTATATCAGTGAAAGACCTGTAAGACCACCTATTTCGGCGACGGTCGCCATATAAAACTAATTTTAGAGCTCATCTTGAAAATTTTTGAAATCAGTAGTTGACGAAAAATTTCGTAGAGGTGAAAAAAAAGTTGCCGAAGGAGTGGATCTCTAGGGGGCAAAAGCCTCCAAAAGCAGAGTTTTTCGTTTTGTCATAGGACGGGGCTGTATGAATGGTCTGAGTGTGCTTGAATGCTGCATTGTCATTGAAATGAACCTAACTTTGAATAGGTTTGTTCAATACTCTCTCTAGCATCCAAACTCTCCCAAAAAATCGATTTAGGGGGGAAAATACATATGTTTGAGAAACGCTGATTTTTAATATGGCTTAAAAACAACAACAACACGAGCGAACAAAGTAGCAGTGATTCATAAACGTAGTTACCACCTTAATAATTGTAGTTTGGTTGCTAGGGAGAGTATTGGTTTGTTCCAAGGTCATTTCGAAATGTCAAATTTATCAATACGAGCTCAACGAGCTATCACACGTTACTGCAGCTTCAAAATATTGATGTTTGTATGAAAATAAGCAAAAATTCGTTTTTTCGGATAACTGTAATCGCCTACGTTAGTTAGTTCCTATGGAAAAGTGGATCCAACAACTCCAAAATGTTTCTATAGATTTTCCTGAAATTTTGGTTAATAATGGCCCAAAAATAAGAATGGAATTTTCAAAAGTTGGAAAAAACCATATCTTGGGAGCTGGAGCTCCCCAAAGTCTCATGAAACATGACCGTGCTGTTTTGGGATGTGTTTCTTATTGGAAATTGTGTGGTATGGTTGGGCAGCTTGAAAAATTTAGTCACTTTCGGTGTATGTATTTCGGCAGCGGGAAAAATTTGGTCACTATCAGTTTTTAGACTTATCTCGGGAACTGTGGCAGATGTAAGGTTGGTTTCTTCGGCAAAGTCTTAGAGTTTCGGGAGTAGAATAGGGCAGTATGTACAAAAAGTGGAAAAATTTGGTCACTATCAGTTTTTAAACTTATCTACGGAACTGTGACAGATGGAGGTTTGGTTGCTTCGGCAAAGTCTTAGAGTTTTGGGAGTAGAATAGGACAGTATGTACAAAATCAGGAAAAATTCACCACATCATCAAGACGACGAGAATCATCAGAGTAGGTGAATTTTTGTATGAAATCGGCCATTTTATCATCAACTGTGGTGTGTAACCCGCGTATCTGTATCTGCGTGACCTCCCTAAAGTATACAGCCTTGCTACAAACAATTCTAAGGAGACTTGTAAATTCATTTGATCTATTTACCATATCGTTTCAAGTATTTCAACAGTCTTAGCGGATTTATTGACCTTGTTTATATATTTTCTTATTAAAATAATGGCGGTAAACTTCCATAATCACGCGGTATCATTTATTATGAGTTGCTTGAATGAAGAAAGACCACGCAGAGATTTTCAAATAAGAAATTATATGCAACACCGGTTGGATCGAACGTGCGTTGATTGTTTGAATATTACGTCGATCGTTCAAGTTCAACACTTGCGCGACCAGCTCGTTCAACTTGTAGACATTGGAGCTCTAATTTATAACGCCGCTACTGACGAGTACGATTTTCCAAATACACCCCTGCCAGCAGCAAGTTTGTTGCCGACTAAACGAAAAAAAACGCCACCCGGTAGCCCGACCACACCGAAAAAACGCAAGATGACAAGATCTTGGGCAGCAGCAGAAACTGGCACCGCTTAAGTTGATTACACTTTTTATTTCAAAATTAATAGTGTTGTAGAGATAAATCGAATTCATTTGACGGAGAAAAGGTATTCTTTCTATGAACTGTGAATCTAACTCTTAAGCTACGTGTCCTTTTTTGTTTGAATTCAAATTTTTATCGAAAGCCTTGTAACAGGATTTTGAGGAACTGCCTATCCGTTGCAGTATATTTTCCTTACTTCCCAACAACAAAAATATAAGTCATTGTCCTCTCTTATTTCATCCGATTTTGTCCTGATGGTTAACATCACTCGCGTTTTGTGGCACTAGACAATTGACTTTCAGTAATGACAAGTATAATTAGTTGACGAGTTCTTGTAGTAGAGCTCGCCTGGACGATTGTGGTGTAGGCTTGAATCTTGAAGCACTTTTTAATGAGGAGCAGAGAGGATGTCGGCATGCTTCTTAAGATTTTTGGAAAGTATCACGGTTTCGTAGGTACGTGTTTCGGTAAATGATGAGGAAAAACTTAACCGAAAAGAGTACCGAAAACAGCGGAAAAATGCATTCCAGCCCTTATTCTAGTTTCCTCTCTCCTGAGTTAATTTAGAAAGTGCTTGAACTCAAATTGTTTATTCGAATTTGCTGTTATGCAGTCTGTAATGATCTAGGCGGTGAGTTAGCATGATAATCTTCAGAGAGGTTTCGCCGATTTATCACTTATTTTTGGCAACACAGTTGACGTGGTTAACTCGCCATAATTAGGTCAACAATGTGGAATGTCAACATCTAGCTACAGCTTTGAGGTCTAAGTATACTTGTTACAATAAAAAGAAGTGTAAATACTATTTTTCTGGAAGAAATGTTTGGGAAAGTGAAGGTCGCCTAACGCTTCAGTTCAATGATCCGTCGTTAGCATAAAATGTTTCATTTTTATTTTCCGGAAATAGTTTTAGAAAGGTAACAATTCCATCAGAAGAATGTTTGCACAAAATTCTCGATATAATCTTTTAGGTAATCCCTCAGTCTTCTTTTGCACTCTTCGAATTTTGTCCATTTAGTATTTTAGTGCTGCTCATTGAATTGCAACTATTGAGAAGTCATATAGATGAGGACTACATAATATGTAGTACATATACAGAAAGATGGTACTTATTCCATTGATTGTAAGTCAGGGATCTTATGCCAATAAATAACTCAAAACTTCCGTGACGGCTTATTCTGATTTAAAATGATTCCGCCCAGACGCGCTGTAGTAAGGATAAAAAGATTGTTTAAAAAAACAGTACAATCGGAAGCACAGATTACGAGTAAATATTGCCGGAAATTGGCAAACATTAAAAATTATTTGAATTTTTAGGCAGTTGGTAAAATGAAGAAAATCTTCATTGCCTTAGATGTAGTTTTATTGGCTTGAATTGAATTGAATTTATTATGAATTTTTATAGTAGGACGTTTGACCAATGTTTCGATCTGAGAGTTCTATAGAGAATATTTCTTGTACAGAATCAAGCATAGCATATTTGATATCGTTCTAAAGCTGAGACTCCAGGCTGTTCCTATCAGTAAGGTGTAGAAACGGCTAAAGTTCGCTGAGGGTAGCCTAAAAGTGCAATTTTTGAAAATGTAACAGATAACTTCTATTCGAAAATATTTCTTTTTGCTATTCGAAAGGGTTCGCAAATAGTAGTCTGGGATCACCAATTACAGGCCTCCTCTGTTGCTTCGTAAAGGAGATATCAGTCTTTCAACATGGTGAAATTTTGACTTTCAGCTGCTATTGCTTTATAAAGAAAATCTCGAGAACAATGATTTTTACACTGTAAATCTTAGAATTTGTCCCTCTACCAATTCTAATGGAAGTCTTAAGTCCTCACTGTTTCACAAGCCCTGGCTGACGCTGGTGCTGCTTCTCAGAAACAGCTCAGAGGACTTAAAAAAAATTCTTGAATAGCACTTCCCTTCCCCAACTCACTTATGAAAAAACCTAGCCCCACCGTGGCATGTGACGATTTTGATTCTTCTAAAGATACAAAGTGCATAAAATTTTACATCACGAAAGCATAAGCTTAGACGAGCTGCAGTAACCAGTAAGCTTAACACGATTGTAAAAATAGATATTATAATCGGAGGCATATTTTGGGAAGTAATACCAGCGGAAGTTGACAAACGTCCATCCAAAAATAATGGGTTTGGTTTCAACCATCGATATAATATAGGGTAGATAAGTAATGTCAAAGCGACTTTATGCGGAAAGATCACATGGATGGATGTGTAACGTAACTAACGTTTTGAGAAAGCACGCGAAATAATGTCATACAAATCTTAGAGTAATTATACCTAGAGAGGAAATGACGAACAGAATTACGTAAAATTTGTGGTCCCGACATGAAATACGTAATGTTTGATAGTGTGAGTTTTTCCCTACTAAATTGGTGGGCAAATTAGCGCAAAAAATTTGAATGTGCCTACTAGAAGGATTCTTTTTTTTTTAAATGAGAACCTTTTACATACCACGATATGAACTGATATCAACAAACACAATGAAAAAAATGGAAATTGACCCGTGTTGTTTAAATTAGTTGTGCAATTGTTTGTTCAGTTAATTGGAAAATTTTCTCCAGCCAATATCGGTTTAAGTCTCATTTGAAGGAAAATTACAAATCAACAAACAGATGCAACTCGAGCAATTTTTTATTATACACTTAAAAATACCGAAAAATGAACAGGCATTGCCCTTAACTTCTTTACTTTGGCATCCCGTAATGAATCACATTTGCACCTTATTTAATTAATAATAATTATTGTTGCGAATGATTTTAAACAAAATTCAAAAATAGTGGTACGCGATTTGGAAAATACAAAACTGACAACTATCAAAATTTTCAACGCCTACATGTGTTAGTGTAAAGCTCTACGTAAAATTGTACGAAATGTGAATCTTATACAAACTGATGTCGGGACCACATTTTATCGTACGAAAGACCTCTCTACGTATAATTACTCTAAGATACAAATATTGGAAAATAATTGAAACTCTGCATTTTTCAAATTTCCTTTTTCTCTTCGTTTTGTGTTGTGATTCGCATTTTTTGCACTTGTATGTGTGCTATATTTCCGAGATTTCGTTCTTCGTGTCTCAATATCTACGGTATATTATATCGATGGTTTCAACAAAATAACAACTTATAACGGAAGCTTTTTGGCCCGAGCTGCTGTTCCAGTAGTATAAATAAGGGTATAATTATATACTACTTACGGCATATGAACATTTACTTTTATATGCTGGCTCCTTCCAAGTTGTACGTAAAAGTAAATGTTCATATACTGTGAACAGTATTTACTCGTACCCTTATGTATACCCTTGCATACTAAAAGTCAGTCTGTCATGAATTCTCGTCGAGGCAACATCCTTGTGAGGTGACATGTAAAACCAATGTTAAAAAATAAGTAAATTCATGAAATATTTTCTTATCAGTTCACATTATACTGTTAATTCCGTTGTCGTTTTTCTTGTTAGGCGTATCTGTAGGCTTTCTCTTGTTAGGTATTAGGGACTGTCTGGCGACAGCGGATGTTAGCAAAAAAATGTGCAACTGATAAGACTGATAAGAAAAATTTTGTTTCACTGATTTTCTCATTCTTTAAAGTCAATGAAGATTGAGACTAAACGAAGTTTACAAAACGTGATGCATAATTTAATTAGATAAGTGAAAGAAGATTTCGTCAGTCAAGTGGCCTCAGTTGAGAAAATATCGCCACATCGTTGAAACAATTTTTTTAAGTGAAAGATGGTTGCGTTAATCATATATTTTTATTTATTGTTTTTTTTTACATAGTTATGACAACAATTAAATATTATTAATAATAATATATATATTGATTTTTGTATTTATTTTTATTTTCTTCTAAATAATGAATTTAATTCAAACCAATTTTTTTTACCATACCTTGGGTTTTGTGTTGGCTACACCATTTTGTCTAAATTTAATATACTTTTTTTTGACGATGCTTATGTTTTGTGTGTTTACAATTATAGTTACAATAGTTCAATCGAAACGATCATTTATATATCTCACTTAAAAATTAATAAATATTTTTATGGTTTTATCAAAATAAAAAATTAAAAATCTAATGAAATGATAGGTACATTTATACATAGATTAAATGTCTGGGATTGTTGTATAGTAGGTTTCGTTCAAGAACTATATCAAGAAAACAAAAAAAATCATCAATTAAACACTACATCTGATGTAAGTACTTCATTTTTTAACTTAATTTTTTTTTAGTTTAAGTTTTTTAATTGAATGATTTTCATAAACAGAATTTTCAGACAAATTTTAATGAAACAAAACAGAAAAAATGATTTTATTACTTTTTCACAGACAGACGGCCATATAATTTTCTTTCACTTTCGGACCTAAGCATTTTCCTGATTGATACTAAATCTTACCTCTGTTGTATCTGGCGTTTGACCAGATAGAACAGCCGTCTGCTGAAAGGTTACCACTCTCTGATTTTGAGGCTCATTTTTCATATTATATAAATTCTTCAAGCAATGTAAAATCATATTGAAGGCATCCAAAGCTAGATTTCATCGGAGAAAGAGACAGTTTGTTTAAATTGAATGAAGAAAATGAGTATTTTCACGATATTTAGCAATAGTTTTTACCAATTGAAAATTAATTTTATTTACATGGATGGTAAGCGATTGTTAATTAGATTTAAAATGTGAAAATATTCGTGAATTAAAGATGAAAGAGGGCTTGTTAGCTTCAATAGATAAAATGTTTCTGTTTCTGTTTAATGATTTTATGGATTAAGCGAGGCAATACAATTAAATTTCGTTGTTTTGAAATGATATGGCAAATTTTATCAATTAATTTTTAATTAAAATTTAATTTATTTCCGTATTAACACGTAGATGTGTCAACATTTAAGTCTTCGAAAAGAGTCTTGCCTATTTTGCATTTTTAAAATTTTGAAACTACCGTAGAGTGTCACAAGACGTTAACAAATCCGAGAGCTTGGTTTTCATTTCTTCATTCCATAAAATTTGTGTTTAGTGCTATAAACACAATGACTAGTTTTGTGCACAAAAAATGGTTTTTCAGGAAGGACAATGCAACTAATGGACGACAAAGAATAATCTATCTATACCATACGTGTAATTTTCGGTAAAACGGTAGCTTTGTAACGATCCGTCAATCGTTACGCTAGAGGGAAAACATTATTCTATTAGTTTCGCTATAAGTGGAAAGAAAGAACATTGTCCGTTCATAACAAGTGCAACTATATTAAGTTCCTAATCGCACCTCATTCTTGTTTAAAAGATAATTTTATGTGTTTTAGCAAACCAAAAATCTTTCGCAGTTCTATTTACATCTATAGTTTTGTAGGAATATGTTTTTTCTATTAACTAACAGTAAAATATTTAGTACATATGTTGTGAGGTGCTTTTAAAGCCTGCTTTTGTCTTAAAATATTTGTAAATAACTAATTAAAAACAGATACCAGATTATCGGCTTAATTTTTCAACCCATTCTATATTTTGGCAAAATGAATATCAAAGCTAATCATCTTGCATTCCAGTGTGATGGTGGACAAGTTAGGTTTAACCTTTTAGAAGAGGCGTATTGCAGTAAAAGTCTGTCACTTAATCTGTTAAGTATCGACTAGTGTTTACTTCATTTGTTTAACTAATCATTTTGCTGTACAAGAGCAAATAATAGGTAGATCATTGCTTATTCTAGTCGGTGATGGTGATAACAGATGATTAGCCTTTTCTAAAAGGTTAAAGATACTTCGCAACGGCATCACCCTTATCAAGAATTCAGTCTCGGACAAATTAAAAAAATTAAGTGAAAATTCGGATCAAATTTAGTATTTTGTAAAATTAGGTTTCCTTGATTAAATAGTTATTTGTTCAACAAGGGAAAACAAAGTTTGAAATTACATTTAGAGAGTGTGGTTTGAGACCAGATCGTACAAGTCACAAGAGAAAATTAAATTTTTAAGTTTTTTCTCGAGGTAAACATGTTTTTCATAAAGTCTTCCGAAGTTTCAGCGGATGGAGAGAAAATGACTATTTTCTAACCTGCTTTGTCAAATAGTACATTACGTCCTTGTTTGGAGATTTTTATTTTGCCGAGAGGGAGTTTGCAGCCAGAGCCGAAAGGGAGTGCTATAATCCCTCATTCGCAAAATAACAATCTCCAAGCAATTACGTAAGGTATTTTACTTGCGAAGCCATGCGAAAGTGAAAATTTTCGCAAGTGTCAACGGTGTGCCCCTTGCAAAAATTTCATTTTCGCAAAGTGCCGCAAGTAAAATATTTTGCACAGCATAGATACTTTCACACCTTTCCAATCTTAGATAGGACTACCGTATGTTAAAACATCAACATTTTTGCCGAATAGTCTAAAATTGCTCACTGAAAGTAGATAAAATTACCCAATTGTGTCAAAGAATAAAAATCCAATCAATGACCAATAGATATTATTAACAAGCAAAGAAATGCCCTATTTTAGAGTTTATGCTCTGTGTTAATAAAAAGTGATCGAAAATACCCGTTTCACGTTTAATTTTATAATCATTGCATCCATTATATGCACAATGACTTTATATCCATTCAAATAAAATATTCCATAATTTGTCCGAGGGTATTAATATAACAGAAAAAAACCGCGGTATACGGTCGTAATATACTTTGTGTTCGAATAAGTAAATGTTTGTTTTTTAAACGCTAAGAAGCTCGCTATTAATTTTTTTTTTAAATTTTATTTTCATTGATGCATCATTTTCAATGGAAAGCAGATATGATGTGATTTTATCACCAAATTACATTAACGTATTTTCATTAAATTAAAATTCACAAAGGGTTTGGAATCCATATATTCATCTTCAAAGTAAAATCTGGTCCGGATATTAATTTTATTCGGATATTGTAAATGATATTTCAATATAAAATTTTGCTTTGACGGCTTTCGACATGTTAAATAAATTGATTTTTTTTTGGCAGCGTTTCAGCGGAAAACTATTAGATGTTGGAAATAAATGAATTTAAATGGAAATTATTTATTTTTAGCTTGCATTGCCGGTGAGTTTTGCATAATTCATAAAATGCATTGATTTATTCATGTAGTTGAGCAGTCAGTTATATAGCGATTTATAATGGGTGGCATATTCTTTGTGTGAGTACTATGAGTAGACCTGTTCAAAATATTCAGTAACGATACCAATTGTATCGGTACAGTATATATAAGGACGCTTATCAAATTTGAAATTAATGCGAAATTGTTATTTTCGAATAGGCATCTGTTTCTATAACTTTTTCCAATAAACAGGCGCAGCTCAAGCAAGCATTTCGTTGAATTTTTATCTTACATCAAATTCATCGAAATAAAATCAGCGGCGCATGGCCCATTATTTTCAAGGAAAAGGAACGGTTATGTTATTGGTTCAGAGATGAGTTATTTTTTTATTATTTACAATGCTGCGGATGTTATTAAGTATGAATTTGTTGAATGTTAATCTTTAGATATAAATGTATTGAGTACATTAGAAGTTAGGGGGATGAGGAGAGTTAGTGAAGGAATTTAATTGAACAGAAAGGGAAAATTATTGAACAAAAATGATCGAAAAATACGTTTTTGTTGTGTCTTTGTCAAATAATGGTTTATTCATTCAGTGAAAGCCATTATTGTCTACTATAATATATAGTACTCTGCGTTATTTCCATTTTCATTTTCACCTAATTTTCATTATTTTATAATTTTTTGTTTAAACGACAATAACCGATCAATTGTTTCATGAGTTTAAAATTAATAATTTATTTTTTTCTTCTTCTCTTCTGAATTTTTAACTCTGATGAAATACAACAATGAAATATTTTTTTTTGTTTAATTAATTGTTTTTTACTTTAACTTTTCTTCCATTTTGTTGGTTTTTAGTTTTTAATAATTTATTTTTACCTGATATTTTAACAATTACAATTAGCGTTCGGACCAGCTTGCGGCGGATCAGATAATCGTTGTCCCTTCGGTCCGCCAGCCACCAGGGTTGGATCTGAGTCTAGGCTTTCTGACATTTTGTCGCAAATGATATCGACCAGTCGTTCGAATACAGACTACGAGCAAATCAAATACATTTTTAATATATTTCTATCCACTAAATTATTTAGACATCCATTCCACTTTGCACTTACTTTAACATTAACATTTTCCTTCGCTGATGTTTCGAAAAATTCTACACCTAACTGATCGGCTAATTGTTTGCCCCGTTCAAACGATATAACTCTTTCATCTTCCATGTCGCATTTGTTACCAACCAAAATCACTTGTGCATTATCCCATGAATATGTTTTTATTTGTGTTACCCTGTTGCACACATGATGGGAAAGAGAAAAAATAATCGTACAATCGGAACAGATATAATTTCTAATGCATTGTGTTGTTCATTTACCAGTCTTGTACGGAATTGAAACTTTCTTCGTTTGTGATGTCGTACATTAGTATGAAACCCATTGCGCCTCGATAATATGCGGTTGTTATTGTTCTATATCGTTCTTGTCCAGCTGTATCCTGTAATTAGTATTGCAATCAATACGCCATTAATGAATTTACTGTTGTTATGGAGGGAATATTTATTAGTTTTCCATTAAAAGAAAGATAAATGAGGAGTTGATTCATTGTTACGGTTTTTATTTATTTGTGGTGTCTCAACATCTAATCGAAGTAAATATGAAACAGCAAGAGTAACGTCATGAAAGATAATAATCTTTTACTTCTTTTGTTGAAAATTCTGATAACTTTTTATGAAAATCTAGGACTTCATTGGTTTTAACAAAATGTTTCACTGATTCTCAAAGAATGGAACTAAGTAGCATAAAGACCTATCATAACTTAGACTCGCCTAAAATTTTGATTCCAATGTTCTAGGCCATATTCAATTTATAAAAATTCCATCATTGCTCGATAGAAGGATTAAGGTGAAAATTGACAGTTGATAGAAAATACATTGCAAAACACTAATCGTAACCTTTCTTTTTTCGATAGAGCTGCGAGGTCTAATATGATGTTTTAACATAGAAATCTGTAGCAAATTTACTTACCCATATCTGCAATTTTACTCGTTTGTCATGTCGAAAAACAGTTTTCACTTTGAAGTCAATGCCAACGGTTGATACGAATGCTAAAACAATTGATAAATCAACAATTAGATCAGCGAAACCTTCTACTTGAAGCTTTGCATTTAATGTTTAGAAATCATAAAGACAAATATCTTAGCATAACTACTACATCTGCATCTTACCCGATGTGAATGAATCATCAGCATAACGGAATAAAAAGCTTGTTTTGCCAACACTCGAATTTCCAATGATCAAAAGTTTAAACATGTAATCAAAGTTCTGGTCTGAAGCATCTTTCTGCCATTTCGGGTCGCCACCGCCTGCCATCTAAAAATGGTTAAAAGGGTGTCATTTAGAAATTTAAACTTTTGCTAGAAGTTTGGTAAGTTGTTTGAGGTTAACATTAACTACCTCTAGCTCTGAATGTATTCTAAACTTTCTTATTTTGTTCAGTCACTGAACGACGACCTCGATATTCATAGAAAAGGAAAATAAAATGTGTAAAACCATAATAATGGAAAAAATATTGTAAATTGGTTTGGTGGTGCGGTTTATCCAGAAATATTTCTTAATCAAATAGTAAAGTTATTTCCACGAACCACCTTTTCAATTACGACATTTCCGTTTTTTCTCATTTATGGAAGGTATAAAAATACCGAGAAATCTCATAAAATGAAAACTTAAAAATAATTTGATTTCTTACAATGAAACACTGTGACAGTCTATTTACGAAAGAAAATCACATTACATTCCCGTACATCCCAGCAAAATTGTGCAACAGGTTGTTCGTTCATTGGTTCTAAACTTTGAAAATTTTATGATTAGTTCTCCCACTCGCACCTGTTGCACAGTGTTTCCACAATTTCATTTATTTATACAGTAATGACATTTACTTTACACAAACATGTACCATGTATACACCATAAAAGCACGTAAAGGTAGACAAACAAAACGTACAACGATGGTGGTTTAAATGTAAAATATTCAACCTCAACCTACATTCCGTGATTACCTCTATCGTTTTTACAAACCCGTTGGTTCTAGGGTAAAGTGTCGCTGCATTGGGCGTATCAAATGTAACAAAAGAAAAACGGAAAAGTTTCAAAATTTAAATCCATAGATACATTCACCAACCCAACATAGCTAGCAAAATAGTTTTTTGTTATATTTATGAAACAATGATTTTTCAATGACTGGAAGAAAAAACAAATACGTACGGGTACTGTATGAAACAGACATTGTCAATTTATTCCGGAACCATGTTTATCAACTTGTTCGATTAAAAAATATAATTCATTTTGTGCAGCTGACATTGCTTTACCATGAAAATAAAATATGGGAGTAGAATGACGAACTAATTAAGCAAACCTTACTTATTGAAATTGTCAACTCCAATGGGATGTTTTCATGGTATGTAGAGTGGGAACAGTTTAGTATTACGTAATCTATGTGCTAATATACGAATTGACATCATCAACAAAGTGTGGTAGTTTCCTAATTGTGGTTCTGATTTCTAATTATATTTATCTATTGCATTCTTTAAGGCGAAACTACTTCTGATTTTCTTCTGTCGACTTATAATAACGAGTTTCAAATACACTGATTGTTAATTTATTTGTTGAACCATGGATTGAGGAATCAAGTATCGATGTGGAAAAATTGAAGGAAATTTTCAGTCACTGGATTTAACCTTTCAGAAACAACTAGTCATTTCAACACGTTGACAAAAATGAAGAGATGAGCTCTGCGTGGTGTGTGATCTTTTAGGGAGCATAAATCTAAAGATTTTCTATCAAACGGCAGTATTGTTACACTTACCGTTTATAAAAGGTTAAAATTAAGTTGTTGACGAACCAAAGTGCTCAACTCAACAAGTTAATTCAACGGATCAATGATGCGACATTATTGAAAGAAAAATGTAATGTGAAGATACTTATGTTGTATGTGATAGATGTAATTGTCGTTGATACAAATATTTGTAGGTCTTCTTCACTTATATAGATCAGTGGGATACACACAGCAGCAAGTCGAAACGAATTTATTCATTAAAATAGGAACACGTTTGTGTAATTCAATAGAAATTCGATTCCACTTCAATAGTATCCGTACGAACGTACATTTTAACGTACGTATCAAAATGCATCTGTGCTTAGAGTGGGTTTCTCAAATAATATATACTAACGACGCACCTATATGGCTCGACGGGGTAAGGTAAAATATTTTCGATTGGAAGGATATTCATGTGCAGGAAATTATCGAAACGATTTCACAAGCGAATATTCACCAATTAAAATTGTCTTTGGATTTATGATTTTTGTCGATATTATCGCAAACGGTGGAAAAACACACCAACAATAAGTAAATCAACTAAATTAGATCCTATCGGATTTTAGGCTGTTGGTGGTGCTAATAATTGGAATTGGGAATATAAAATTCATTTATGTTCCTGTTGCACATAATCTTTATCTGAATCCTAATTCAATTTTATTTCATTGCCAGATGTTACGATCTATTGAAATTCCTTTTACGACGAACCATTACCTGTACACCATTATTCGACGTTGAAACTTTCTCAGGTGTCAGCTTGCCATGACAAAAAAAAAAGAAATCTTCAAAAACGAATGAATTTGTTTCTCGTTGCGTAACACCATTGCGTAAATAAAGTCGAAAAGAATAAAGGAAAAAGGGAGACGATACACCTTTCCACCTAGCCATCCTTGTTACATTCTTTTCCTCAATGAAATTGTACAAAGGCAAAATCGATTCGATTCTGATCCATATAATAATAATAATATAAATCAAAAATTAAGCCACACTATGAAGGCTGGTTATTATTTTGCCAAATGAAGCTACGATCCAGTTGATGTTCAAGCACATCACTATACAAATTGGTATATATTGAGATGCCAGTGGATTATGAGAAACCATGGAAAATATACGCAATCTCATGATGGTAAAAAAAATTAAGAGAAAAAGAAGAAGAAACATTCTTTCATTTTTCATCAAATCTACATTTGTACTTGGCATTCAAATAAAACCAAAAGTTTCAATAAGAAAATATGATAAAAGGAAATTTATGGCAAAGACAGATGAAAATGCTTGTTTTATTGATTTTATGACTGACACATTTTCCACCAAACAATTTCGTTAAAGTCCTTCTGGACTTGTCAAAAATTTTGTGATGGACTTCAATGCAACAATACTGAGTTTTGTTTAAACGAATTTAATATTTGCCAATTCTATCAAGCAATTGATAGCCAGGCACGGCTTTGTTTTCGTAGACATTTGACTCAACTTACATTTTATAGCCTATTAGCTTTCCAAATAAAAATCGATAATCCAAAAATAGAAAAACACTTTTTCTTCTTGCGATAAATCACTCGTTTTTCAATTGGTCTATTCACAACACTGAGACAATTATCAATAAACAATCAATTCAATCATAAATTCCAATTATTATTTCTACAATAATTTGAATACTAAGCAACACAAGAATCAAAACTCTTTAAAAAGCAATCCGCCAAGTCTTTCAGCACCAGCTTAAAGTTAGCACATACCTTACTGTGAAAATTTTTTTTATTCCGATGTTCACATTCTACACGCACTAATACCACCATACACAAAGTCTCTTGCAAGCGAAACAAAGTACACCCTATGTGGTGACGTTTTACGAACGATGATTCTTGGGCAAAGAAAAGAGGAAAAACGCTGATACGGAAAATTTCAATATGGCTGAACCCCTCTGTATATCATATACAAAAAAATACAATGCTTATCATGGTGTGTGTTGTAACCTTATACAACGGCAAAATTGGTTTCGTTGATAAGGGAATTTTACATTGGAATAGGTTGAGCTACTTTCCTTAGGCGAATTATGAACGTTTGTTCCAAACTTGTTTCTAATGTTGCTAGATAACAAATTATAATTAGCAAAAAAAAATTGTTTTGACTTTGCTTGTTTAAAAAGTTTTGCATAAATACGTTCCAAAATTTATGTCTTTTTTATCAATTGAGTTCAATTTATCACCTACCATGGGCTTAAACCGGAAATAAAAGTTCGTATTTGTATGAAATGTTTCCAGTACGGTTTAGATAAATCTTTTTAGAAGCATTCAGTCCTACATGGAATCATTTGTCAACGATGACGAGAGTAAACGATAAACTATGGGATTGGCTAGCTGTTTTCTCACATAGGAAAATGTATGTTAGAAGAAATGAAGTAGTAGAGTTAGTATGAATCACCAATACTAATGATTACATCGCGGTACGCTTGCCGTTTCTAAATGGATGACTCAAATAATTATGATGCTGGGCATAGCACTGAACAAACCACTAGAACAGATTTTTTTAACGGTAACCTGGCCCCTTTTTTTAAATGCTTCTGCGTTCCAATTAATTTATTTATTTTTATATGATAAATTTGGACTAATGCGTCGTGCAGTCCCCTATTGAAAATTCTGTTCTAGTGCTTTGTTCAGTGCTATGTGCTGGGCGATTATGGAACTTAGGAAACGATTCGAAATTATTTTTTGTAGCGCTCAAAGTGGTAACTGAAGAATCAAACATAGATTGTTAAATGATACATACTAGACATCAAAAAATGTTACAACGGATGGCTTATGTATAAGTTCAGTATATAGACGAAAAATAGAAAAATTATCACACCCACGTAGTCAATACAATTAATGACGAGTGGATTCGTTTTTATAAAGCTTTATAGATTATTACACTCACTTCATTTCATAGTAACGTACCATATTTTTACAGGAACCTTCAAAAAAGTTTTGATTTTGGAGCGATATTTTTTCCAAATAATCTAATCTGAATCTGACCAGTTTTCAAATATTTACACTCACGGAATTTTGAAAACCGACACATTTTCTGTTTTGTGGTTTACTGTTTTTTTTTGTCAATTTTGCATGTATTTTTGTATGGAGAAATCAAAAACTCAAGCAAAACACAGAAACAGAAAATGTGTCGGTTTTCAAAATTCCGTGCGTGTACTTTAAAATTCCTTGATTTGACTATTGGGAATTTTATAAATCTAAAAAAAATTGTTGACGTTTGCAATGGGTTTTTTTTTGTAAAAAAAACTTTTCTGGCTGTTCTTAAAAACAGCCTTCTTTAGTTGATAGTGCCGACACGTTCAATTGTGTCTTCACTAAGAAAAGCTTTACAAATTCTGTTATTTAAACTCAACAGAACTTTTGCTAACTTGTCGAAATATGTGTAGCCAAGAAACACTCCATGTCGCTGTTTCGTTAAATAATTATATACGTTCATCCATTTAACGACGAGGAACGTTGAATAAGAATCAGAAAGAACACGAAAAGAGAATTTGAAAATTTGCGTGCAAAGCTAAACGGTTGTGTACAGTATACACAGCGTGATATAAATTGAATATATATAAATTCGACTTCTACTGACTGTGCACATATATAATTTAATGTTACTCATGAGATTTGCATTTGTGGAGACACGCACAACTTCATTCGTAAATGTAATTTTTCATTTTCCTAAAATGTTTTAACAGAGAATGCGTTAGCAAAATATGGGAAAACGACTGTGGTCGTAGTTCAATATTCTAGTTTTTCAGTTTTTTTTTACAACAGAAAAGCAAAACATAAAATCAATAGAGATCCAGATGATAAGGTTGGTAATCACACGACTAGTTTTTATTGTGCATGGCATGCAGTTAGCATTGGCGTTCATTTGGACATACATATACAAACAATGCATTCCTACCCCGTTATTATACACTTTAAAGTAGTTTTTCTTGTTACTGTTTACCGTCCTAATTCAATAATTTAATCTACAAAATGCAGAATATAAATTATGTTGATTGCTTGATTACATATTATTTCACAGTGATTTTATGTTCAGGACAGAGTTAACCGAACAAAGAAAATGCGAGCAAAAAGGAAATAATTTCGCTTCAAATAAATTCATTAAAGCTTTTTCACAAGAGCTTTAACACGACGTTTCGTCGCATTGAAAATCAGCTTCTAGTTTTAATTAATTTATTCAACACAGTTTTCTTATTTGTAAGATACTTGTAGTTGACGTTGTAGCACTAATGATGGATTATAGATGAATATATGGAAAGATAGATGGATATAGAGATAAATTTGTTGACAGCGTGAAACCAAACTGTGTCGATAAACGTTATCTTAAATTTCGTTTGAGTTAATATTTTCTGACATGAGAATCACAAAACATGCTACTGCTACAGTAATCTGTTAAATCTAATTTAATTAAGCGAAATTAATAACAACGCATTTTTGATTGATCGATTGAAATTAATTTAAATATCTGAGACATTAACTCAATAAAACGTATCCATATATTTTCCTGAAAGGGTCAAGCTGTTCCGGCTTCGTACACAGATTTATATATTTAATCATTTCAGTGTCTTTCGAAATAATTCTATGAAAAATTATTGTTTTTCCGGACAAAACCGGGGCTCTTTCCATGGGAAATGTATTTTTTGTTTAGATTGACGGAGTTACATTAATAAAAGATGTATCGGATTCCGACGAAAATTAATGAAAAGAAAATAATTTTCGAAACGAATTTTAAAATTTCCAGTTTAATCGAACTTTAATGAAGATTTAATTGTTTCGTTGAGGTTGAACACTTAACAAACAGACTTTTTGTGGTAATAGAAATTGTCGAATGAATTTATTGGGCTTTCACTTACACACCCACAAGAAAAAAAGGTGGAATAATGAGCAAGTATATTTGAAGTACTAATTACTTGTGAGATAGAAAAAAGATAATGAAGTTGTTACACCAATTAATCTAATTCAAAAAGTTAACCTGTTACGTTTTTATGGCAAAAGACTAAATGAGTAGCCAGATGAAGTTCTTGGAACAGGTCAGGTCAAGCTAAACTTTACCCGAAGTGACCTGAAACCTGAAATGCAGTAAGTGCAATCAGGAAATGTAAGAAAAAATCAGGTCAACCTAAATTCTACTTTTTCAGGTTTCAGAAATTCAGGTTCTGGTCAGCCAAAGTTTCTTTCAATCGCGATCGATCTGTTCCGAGCCTTAGACGATTAGATGAAGTAAATTACTTTCTTGAGACACTGTAAAAAATAATGAAGTAATAGATTGTCAACCAATTGAGAATATTCAATATCAATAGAACTGTCTTGATACTGATTGATGTGCTTGAAAAGTCTGTGAAAAAATTAAATTGAATCAAAAAAGTCTCTTTCTTTAGATTTTCGTGACAACCCTAG